>NC_044356.1:5325473-5563268 GCF_007364275.1 Archocentrus centrarchus
GAATAAATGAAATCTGTCTTTTTGCACATTAATCTACAAGTTTCCAAATTTTTAGGAAACATAAAAAAAGACCATTTTGAACTTTAGCCTAGTTTTTGCATGCTGCTTCACAAGTTACTAAATAATAATAATAACTATTAATTATATTGTTTAAGAGTGAACAAAGTTTTATTGATTGTTCACAATTTTTTGTCTGTTTATTCTTGTTATTTGTGCCAAAGAAACATAGAGGTCCTCCTTATACACATGGCTGTTTAAAGTCTTGTAGCTCTGCATTACTCCGTCTTTGAGCAATAAAGTGAATATCACAGTGTTTCAGCCTCATGCCAGTGCATCAGTACTGAATATGCTTTCTTTAAGTAAAATGAAAATAAGAGGCTGTGATTGTGGAGAGTGGGATCATTTCAGGTGTATGTTTGAACTATTCCTTTCCACAGTTATTTTAAAGCTATGAGAACTTAAAAATCACTTTTAGGGTCAAAGATGAATGTAATGCAAATACAAACTGAATACATCGCTGTTGCATCGAGTCAATTAAACTGAACTGAAAATACAGAAAATCAGACAATTTTGTGTCTGCTGGATCACGTCTCCACCCAGTGCAGTGATGAGATTTACCTTATGCATATTCCAGCGGGCAGGTCACTGTCAGGGTCAAAGTACCAATGATCTGTTATTTTTGGGACTTGTGTTGCCATAGAAACACCCTGCAGGACAGCTGAATTAGCAGACTAGTTTGAAAGCCCTCAGTGGGATCCCTGCTCTCTACCGATCGATTGTTTGCATTAACCTCCCGTTTTCGATGAATAGAAGTCGTAGCTGAAGGTTTGCAGAGCGCCGAAGGAGTTTTTATGCCGGCATTTTCCCTCTATTTCAGTTGAAATGGTTCCGATCTGACAGAGGAGTCCTACAGAGGCAGGAGCTGCTCCCATACGCTTTCATTTGTTTCCTGAAGCACAACAGATGTGTTGTATCTCAATTTTCCTCTTGTCATGCCTCTCGCTGTCCACCTCTCAGCTCAGATTTATGTCTCCCCTCTCCACTAGTCGACTCCCCCTCTCCTCAGCCTCTCCTGTTGTCGCATTTTTAAAAGATGTGCACAAAGACTTCCTTCTTGTTCTTCTTCTGCGTGTGCCCTTTTGTTCTGCACATATTTTCCTGTGCTGATCTCATTAACCTAAAAAGACACTTTCTTTCCTCAGGCTACCTCCAAACCTTGTTTATATTAATACTTTTTATTGTGATTCTCTCTGGAAGTCCTGGTTTGTAGAAAAAAGGTCAGAATTTAAATATGACTAGCTGCCGAGATCCCCCACAGATGTGTGAAATAAAGCTTTGTCAAAGCTTATTTTCATTTCTTACCCCGCATATTTGGGTCCATTTTACCTTTCTGTTCAGTTTGGGAACAATATTTGTACTTTTGTGTTTGCGTTGATTCAGTGAGGTTGGCATTTTGTTCTTACTGCATGCTGCCAACATTCTTCTTACCGCTCCAGGCTGTGTGTGTGCTGTTTTCTGATTAGAAACTGCTCCAGTGTGCTCGCACAGAAAGAGTAAACCCCTTCAGCAGCTCCACCAGTCATGTACGGTGGTCCATAAGGGACAGGATTTCTATTGATACATAAATATATCTGGCAGTTCGCTGCATAAATTGTGATCAGTGTCTATATGCCTTTTTTTCAGCTTCTCATGTTTTCATGAGAAATTTGAGACTGGATTGCACTGAGTGTTTTAGGGATTATTTTGTAAAACTTTATGTTTTCTTTGGCAAACTTTGAATATACTGTTAGCCAGTTTAGAATAAAGGCCAATTACTGTTAACAGCTTAAGCCCTTGCAGCATAAAAGTTATGCAGTATTAAAGTCAGCAGTTTGACTGTTGTTTACATCACCTACAGTAACATGAGAGATGGGATTAAACAGAGAATTGTATAAAAGTGCATATAAAAACTGAATGTCACCAGCGTGACACCACCCATTGTTTTGGACTGCATTTTGACTGAACTTGAGCATTTTAGCTGCGGTCATGTTGCTTTCAGAGCCATATTTGGAGAGGAGGGTGCATGCTAAGTTATCCGGAGCCCTAGTAACCTTATTAGAAAACTGCATCCAGAAACTGGAGGCGCACAACTCAGAGATCCACTTATCTGCTGATTCCCAAATCTGAACCACAAACGTTAGAAAGTCTGTACTGCACAGTACTGTATTATTTAATAATTCCAATAAAAATGCTCCAAAAGGTACCAACAGCACAAAGGGAAAGGTCCAGCTCAGTAACCATTCACAGTGGTGATGCCTGGCAAACACCAATCAACTGTATATGCCTGGCAGTCATAGAGGCAATGCCTTTACCAATTATCATCCTTTATTTCAGGACTGCTGGGTAATTTATCCTACAAGTGAGACATTTAACAGCCAAAACCCTGCTCATGGCCACATCAGTATCCTAACTATGGCATATTTTAGCATTATGTTCAGTGGTCAGCCCTATCTTCTGCAGACAGATGATTTTATTTTCTGTGTTCTTGTCAGATATTAGTTTCCTTCCCCGCCCAGCCATGGTGTGGTGTGAGCGAGGGATCCAGGTGCTGCTGACCACCATGGGAGCGTTTGCAGCTTTTGCACTAATGACCGTGGCTATTGGTACTGACTACTGGCTGTACGCCCGGGCCTTCATCTGCAACAGCACAGCCAACTCATCACAGGAGGACTCCAACAACAAGGACAAGAAAGACCCTGGGGCGCTCACTCACTCTGGCCTCTGGAGGATCTGCTGCCTGGAAGGTGCAGTTGGTTGTGTGTGCATGTGTTTGAGGCCATGCAATGCTGTCAGTTACTGCAGGATGAACTTTGATGTGTTTTCTCATGTTTGTCACCAGAGGGTCTTCGTGAGGTCAGTGTGCTCATGAGACATAAACAGGTGTCTTACTCACAAACACAGTCATATGCACACAAAGTATAATTCCCTATACTGCCAAAAGTATTCACTCACTCACTGAATCCAGGTGTTCCAGTCACTTCCACAGGTGTATAAACCAGCACCTCCTCATGCAGACTGCTTCTACAAACATCAGTGAAAGAATGGGTCGCTCTCAGGGGCTCAGTGAACTCCAGCTTGGTACCGTGATAGGATGATACCTGTGCAACAAGTCCAGTCACTGCTAAATATTCCACAGTCAGATGTTAGTGTGATTATAACAAAGTGGAAGAGATTGGGAATGACAGCAACTCAGCCATGAAGTGGTAGGCCACGTAAAATCACAGAGTGGGGTCAGAGGATGCTGAGGGTCATAGTGCACAGAGGTCACCAACTTTCTGCAGAGTCAAGATCAGCGTGTAAGGAGCTTCATGAATGGGTTTCCATGGCAGCTGCATCCAAGCCTTACATCACCAAGCTCAATGCAGAGCGTTGCTGCAGTGGTGTAAAGCACGCCACCACTGGACTCTAGAGCAGTGGAGACGTGTTCTCTGGAGGGATGAATCACACTTCTCCATCTGACCATCTGATGGAGGAGTCTGGGTTTGGTGGTTCCAAGTGTAAAGTTTGGTGGAGGGGGGGTTATGGTGTGGGGGTGTTCAGGAGTTGGGCTCGGCCCCTTAGTTCCAGTCAAAGGAACTCTTCATGCTTCAGCATACCAAGACATTTGGGACAGTTTGATGCTCCAACTCTGTGGGACAGTTTGGGGATGGCCCCTTCCTGTTCCAACATGACTGCACACCAGTGCACAGAGCAGCTCCATAAAGACATGGATGAGCCAGTTTGGTGTGGAAGAACTTGACTGGCCTGCACAGAGTCCTGACCTCAGTCCAATAGAACACCTTTGGGATGGATTAGAGCGGAGACTGTGAGCCAGGCCTTCTCTCCAACATCAGTGTCTGACCTCACAGATGTGCTTCTGGAAGAATGGACAGAAATTCCCATAAACACTCCTAAACCTGTGGAAAGACTTCCCAGAAGAGTTGAAGCTGTTATAGCTGCAAAGGGTGGGCCCACATCATATTAAAGCCTCTGGATTAAGAATGGATGTTACTCAGGTTCATGTGTGAGTGAATACTGTTGGCAGTATGGTGGATGTTGCTCTTCATTTGTCTGTTTAATTAATCAGAATTTTTAAATTTTCATGAATCCAGCTACTATATAAGAAGAAAATGTGACTGGTAAGGTGTAAATATGATGGTGGCTTAACTTTTCCAGCCTGTTTGGGATGATTTGTTGTCTCCCTGAAACTATAATACTTTTTTTTTTTCACTGTAATTGCTGTTCGGTTTCTCAGAAATAACATATTGCTTGAATGCTACATTTTGGTATTGCACCACTGTCAAAACAAGTTGTGCAGGTTGTATAGGACGTGTTATTTAAGCTACTTCAGCCACAGTTGCTGTGCACCTCCACCCAGCTCCTCCTTTTATGTTCTGTCTGACTTGATCAATATATCTGTTTTACTGATGCTGCTCTGCTCTGTTCTGAACGAGGATCTTGCTGCTGCTCTCACTGCTTTCAGCTTTTCATGCAGGCTCATGGAAGTGCAGAGAGGTCCCAGAACAGAGCCATGCTGCCAAATATAAAAGACTACTGATGGAAATAACAGTCTGCTTTTGACTAAGGTGGTAACCTTTAGGTAGACTGGAAACTTTGAGATGAAACATTTTGTTTCTGTTTAGTCAAAGGAAATGAAGCACATTGGTTAAGCTTCAGGGAAGACTGTCCAAGCTGACTCTTATAGTGGACAGTAAGGCTGTCAGTGCCTTAAAATAATTATACATTTTGACATTCAGGAATCTGGATTTGTACTGCAGTTCAATTACAGCATGAGAATGGAGTGGATGAATAGTAGAAGCTTTTAGTTTATGCTATAAATTACTCATAAATGTAACCATAGACCATGGTGCACTTTGATGTCGCCTATTCATGATACACAACACCAATATTGTAAATATCAGCATTAAGTAATATGCACTTATTGCTATACCCACAATAGATAATGGTACTTTACATTTAAACGTAATAATAAAGAAATGAACTGAGTCTTGGTGTATTTCACACAGGCTGAGACTCGTGATTTTCCTGCTACATATCACATACCTTCAAAATCAATCTAATTGTAAAATCAAGTCAGTGAACATCTTTATTTTTAGGTTCAAGTGTAACGTTCCAAAGCAGCAGACTACAATTACGAGCCGCAGCCCTCTCAGAACACCTTTATTGGAGGCGCTCACACCTGACATGGACGTTTAACAGCTGTTTCAGCTGTTCTGTCTTGTCAGGTGTGTCAAAGCACCCACTTTTGTTGTTGCTTGGCTTTGAAGATAGCAAGCACATTGCTACCAGTGTATTGACAGCTGGGTTTATTTGAGGATTTTTCTTCTCTTTGTAACCCAGTTCCTGAAACTTTGCAGATTCATATTTTAATACGGTCTGTCCTGAAAAGATTTAATTTTGTTTCCAGCTTATTTTACTTTTGTTTGTTTCTTTTTGTGTCTGAAGTGATGTTTTCACTACATTTTTTCCCCAGAAGAACAGGTATTGCTCTTATTTTGTCCATTGGATGGACAAATAGCTGTCAGATTAAACATTGCTGTGCTCATTAAATACTTTGTAGACCAGGAAGGCTGCTGTCCTGCTGTCTTTAGTAGCAGCAGAGAAAGATTTTTAGTGTTTTGGTCTGGCACAGAGTTAACACAGAGGCCCTGGAACGATGTGCAGTCCCGGGAAGAGGAGAAAAATGTATACATTTGTGTTTTCGGGAAAATTACAACTTATGATGCTTGATTTTTTTTTTGTTAATGTGGTTGGAGCCACACAATAAATCATATAAATGTAAATATTTCCCCATCATTCCAGCCTAGATTAATTTATCTTACTAGCACAAATCACTTCTGGTCTGGGATGGGTGGTGTGTTAAAATTATCCAACCAGCCAATGTGAGTCCAAAAACCAGCAACTGCAGCACAAAGCGTTTTGGTATTATTTTGGCTTTAAGTACGCAAACCCCCTCCAAGCCAAAGGAAGTCAGTGAAGCAATCAGATGAAGATCTCCCAACCTCTAAATAAACAAATATGTGGAGATTGGATATTCAATTCAATTCGTCAGTTTTAATTATGTACCACCAAATCACAACAAACAGTCGCCTCAAGGTGCTTTATATTATAGGTAAAAACCCTAAAATAATTACAGAGAAAACAACAGTTAGAAGACCCCCTATGAGCAGCACTTGGTGACAGTGGGAAGGAAAACAGGAAGAAACCTCCAGCAGAACCAGGCTCAGGGAGGGGCAGTCACCTGCTGAGGGGGGAGGGACAGGACAAAAGACACACTGTTTACTTACATATGATGCTCACCTCTGTTTTGGAGCCTGTTCTTTTGTCTGCACCCTGCTGATCACAATCACGACACAAAAATCACTGCCCAAATGGAAACAACAAGAGAAGGACTCGTCAGTGATAGCTAGTATATGTGTCCAGTATCCAGCCCTAATGCTACTGATTTGGAGTTTCAGTAATGTAGACAAATGAGAAAAATCACAAAAGAAAATAAGAAATGTCATCCTAAAAATGACCCCAGATCTGATTTGATTGTCCAAGAGTAGAACAGTCTGATAAAACCAGTAGTTTGACTGTCAGCAGTCTTTCTGTGGCTGCCACACACTAACCATGCTGTAGGTCTGTTTTTTGGTTTTTATCTTTCACTGTTGTAGCTTTTGTTTTTGCTGTGTCATCAGGTCATTGGTCTTAATATATGTTACCTTACATTCGTCTCCTCAGCTCCATTCATTTTCCTCCGTATGTTCTCTTTTTGTTTCATCTCTTCCTCTGTCATTTTTAAATCTTCTTCTTTCTTGTTCCCATGTCTGTCTTTACCTTCGTCTCCTCACTCCCTGATTTTTACCCTCTTTTTTACTGTTTTAGTGGATTCTGTCTTTTACTGATCTTTATCTTTTCCCAGTGATTTCTGCTGTTTTCTTTGACCTTTCTCATCTTCTCCTTTTCTTCAGGCTTGAAGAGGGGTGTCTGTTCCCAGATCAATCATTTCCCAGATGACGCAGACTATGACCAAGATGCTGCAGAGTATCTGCTGCGTGAGTGACACACACACACACACACACACACACACACACACACACACACACACACACACACACACACACACACAAACACACAGAGACACACACACACACACACACAAACACACACACACACACACACACACAGACACACACACACACACACACACACACACACAGAGACACACACACACACACACACACACACACACACAAACACACAGAGACACACACACACACACACACACACACACACACACACACACACACGCACACACATACCGTTAGAAATGCACACAAACATGTAGAAAGACATTAGATAACCATACACTGGCAAACAGAACAGCACACACTACAGTCTCCATCACATGCAGATAGAAAGGACAGAAGGGGATGGTGGGCGGATATCAATGCACGGATGTCAGATTCAAGCAAAGCGTGCCTGAAGGTGTGTGTAAGTGTCTGTACAGAGTGTGCATGTGTGTATAAATGCCCAGGTGCATGGGGTTGGGAGTCTGGGGGTGTACAGAAAGCTGCTGTTTTTTGTTGTTGTTTTTTCACAGAGGAATTGAAAGAAGAGCATTCACTAATGGATTATTTTCAGGTCAGGATTCTGGTTTCACATGCTGATAGCAGATTCTGCTTCTTACAGCCCTGAACCTTTTTGGTTTACAAAGTCTACATTCTAGCTATATACATTATGTAAAGACATCTATTTCTGTGACAGAGGCTGCGGTGCTATCTTAAAATCTCAGGTCTGCTTTGCTGTGTGATACCGAATGGACCGGAGAGCTTTTAGCCTCTGCAGACACCACCAGTCCTGATTGGTTTTAATAACTGAAACTATTTTGAATTTAGACTGAAAGACCATCCTGGGAGACACTATCCAGTTTTTTTAGCAACACCCACAGTTCATGAGAAAGGCTGGAGAAGCTTAACAGCACATCATGAGCTCCAAGAACACCTTTTTGGAGATGCAGATATTTTTTTGTGCATGTGAATTTTTACAGTTAATATCAATTAATAATAATAAAGGTACACACACTTTTTTAGTTACACCTTGCAGATACTGGGCAGGACCCCTTTGCCTTCAGAACAGTTGCTGTAGATTTATCGGCTGCACATCCATGATGTGAATCTGCTGTTCCACCACATCCCAAAGGTGCTCCACGAGGCTGAGATCTGTGACTGTGGAGGCCGTCTGAGTGCAGCAAACTCATTGTCATGTTCAAGAAACGGGTTTATGATGATTTGAGCTTTGTGACATGTCGTGTTATCCTGCTGGAAGCACCCCCTCAGATGACGGGCACAGTGCGGTCATAAAGGGATGGGCAACAATCTCAGGTAGATTGTGGTAGTTTAAATGATGCTCGGCTGGTAGTGAGGGGCCCAAAGTGTGGCAAGAAAATAGCACCCACACCATTAACCCACCAGCAGCCTGAACAGTTGGTACAAGGCAGGATTGATCAGCACCTGAAAAACCAAGATTCAAAGTCACTTACATCATCTTTCTCATTCTGATGCTCGGTCTACATGCTGAAATATGAGTGACAGATTAGATATTAGTGTTAATAGATACCTAATGAAGTGACCGGTGAGTTTAATGTCATTTACCCAGCAAACACAGCTGAGCAGGTGAAACTGTGGCCCCGGCCAAAAAAGAGGTCATACCATGCTGATGAGGCAGATGGTGAGATTTTGACATTGTTTCCACATAAAATCATAGTCCACACAGATCCTCTCTTACAAATATTGGACATATTGCAATGAAAAATCAACATTATTATTGCTGTTTTATCAGGTGCCGCCTGTTGTTCTGTACACAGTATCTTTTACCCAATGTGCTGAGAGATGGTCCTGTTTGAAAGACCCGTGCCTGCAGTTGGAAGTTCGAGAGTCAACAGTGTAACTAGTTGTAGTTGTAGTAACTAGTTTGTTTCACTTTTTTCTCACTGGCTCTTTTCATTTTTACTGCTTTTTTTTTTAACTTTTATCTGCCGATTTGTCACAGACGGCTGTGTGGCAGGCAGAGGAGGACCCAAATGGATGACTCAGAACACCGGGAATGAACTTGAACTGAGATTTTTATTCACGGGAAAATAAACTAAATATACTCAGGGCTGGAAATACATAGACTGGAAAACTAGGAGGAAAACTCAGACACAGAGCACACAGCGTGAAGGGGAGCCGCCGCCGAGGACACGACAAATAACTGAGGAGGACACTGACAATATATACACACATGAGGTAACCAGGGGAGTGGAAACAGCGGGGGAAAACAGGCAAACTGAATCAACTGATGAGACAAGGGAAGCAAAACTGAAAACAGAGGAAAACAGGAACTAACACCAAACAGACGGAGACAACACAGGGAGACGGACACACGAAGGGAAATTAATCACAGGCTCAGAAGGAACGAACCACTGGGGACGGAACAAACACACAGAGGGACACAGAGATGGAAACATGACAGGAAACACAGGGACTCAGGAAATATAATGAACAGAACTGAAGCACAACCAAAACCCAGGAATATAAATATAAAGAAGCAAACCAGGAACTATAATACAAAGACGTTCCCAAACCCGGGGTCCTAGACCCGGGCACCTTGACAGGATCAGGAATAGGCACAAAAACCCGTCTCAGTTAGGTTCATGAGCGTGTGATTCAAAAATCCCCCTTCACTGCAAGAGTCAGTAGCAGAATCAGCTGTTTGGCATTGGCAGGGTCCAAAAATTTTCCTGATGAGGTGAACGTCCCCCACACGTGTAAAAACGTGACAGAAGCCTCTGAGTGAATGTTTATCGCAGCATTTATCTTTTACCTTCAGACCAAAAAGCTAACACGTCTTGAAAAGTCACCTTGAAAATGTGAAAGCTCTGCTTTTCCACATTTTCCTGCCTGAGACGGAGCTTTTCATCCTCAATAACGTCTTCTCTGCTATCACTGCTGTTTATAGGCACGAGGCATCTGCAGAAGGATCTACTGAAATACTTACATAACTCAACCTCTTGCAGCAGAAGTGGAGATCCTGTACGCCCGCCGAGGAGCCGTGCCTGTTTGTGACAAGGAGCTGTTCATTTAGTGTCATTTTATAGTGTGTAATACACCATATTTCCCATATTACCTTTCAGTATCTCACAAAACACAATCTCTTAAACTGGACGAGAAAAATGATCTTTTTTTCCATTTTAAGAAGATTTGTTATTTAACTCTTTTTATTAGGACATGATGTGCCATAAAAAATATTATGTAGGAAACATAAAAAGGCATCTGCTGTTCCACAGCCGGCTTGTAGTGTCAGCTGTACCAAGCCTTGGTAACACTTTTTTTTCCTAGAAGTGTCACAAGGCTGTTAACTTTGCACCTTCAAATGGTGTTGAACCTCAAGGAAAAATGTATCAGTGAAGCACTATTACAAAAGTACAGAATTAGTCATATATCAGAGGCAAGCACACAGATTGTAAACAACAACATTGCAGCCACAACGATGATGCTGTCTTCTGCAGGTGTGGTGAGAGCCTCCAGCATCTTCCCCATCCTCAGTGCCATCTTGCTTCTTCTGGGTGGAGTGTGTGTTGCTTCCAGCGGATTCTATAAAAGCAAAAGGAACATTATTCTCGGTGGAGGGATTCTCTTTGTAGCTGCAGGTAAGACTGCAGCTCTCCTGTGCTTTGGGCCCATGCATCTATGTTTCCAGTCAGTTTCTGTTTCAGGGTATGCTGGCTACATTTTTTATTAAAGCTAAAATGGGCTGTTTACCCCCGGCTCACGTTGTAACCCCTACCCCCTAAAATCTCTTATTCTCAACTAAAATGAATTTTGAAATGGTTCGATGCTTATTTTTATTATGTTCATGCAGCATGAGCACAACACAGCATTTATAGCCTAAGATAATCTGCAGTGTGTCTCCCAAGATTTAAACATCTATCAGTCAAATTGTTCTAATAAAACCTCTTTATGTATGATATGCAGATGTACTTTCACACTGTGCTTGGCTCCTCTCTGTATAATTGAAAGGAAGCACTTTCAGTATTCCTGCCTGCAAAACAACTTAATGAAGCAGCAGGTTAATTTGTCTCGGAGGAGCACTTACACGTCTCGTGTCTTTCTTTAGGCCTCAGCAACATCATTGGAGTGATCGTGTACATCTCAGCAGCACTGAGCGACATCTCCCCCAAGAAGGATGAGGACAAGAAGTGGCATTATTCTTACGGCTGGTCATTCTACTTTGGCGGTCTGTCCTTCATCCTGGCCGAGATGGTTGGCGTCCTCGCTGTCAATATCTACATCGAGAAGAACAAGGAGCTGCGCTGCCGCTCTCGCACAGACCTCTTCAAGAGCACGACGCACGCCATGCTGCGGCTGCCCAGCTATCGCTTCAGGCGGCGCTCTCGCTCCAGCTCGCGCTCCACCGACCCACCACGCTCGCAGGAGACCTCCCCCGTTGGAGCTTCTAAGACCTTCAGCTTGCCACCATCTGCACCGCCATTCTCTGTGGCCACTCTGCCCAACCCCCACCACACCAGCAGCAGTGGGAGCGGAGGAGGTGGTGACATCTCCATGTACACCCTGTCAAGGGACTCCAAGCTAGGCAGCCTTGGAGGAGGTGCCCCACCTCTCTATGGCACAGTGGACCGCGCCACACTCTACCAGCTCCATAACTACTTCCCAAAAGATTCCAGCGGCAGTGGCAGCGGTGGTGGTGGTGGAGGAGGAGGAGGAGGAGGAGGAGGAGCAGTGATAAGTAGCGGCACGCTCCCTTCCCATTCTAAGTCCAACTTGGCAGCAGCGGCAGCTGTAGCCCAGAATGCAGCACCACTGAATACCTCCACATCAGCTGCTGCAACAACCCAGCCAGCCCCAATATCTACAGCCACCATGGAGAGGGACAGGGGCAACGTGGGAACCCTGGACCGACTGACAGCCAAAAGGGACAGGGATAGCAACTCGGATACACTCAACAGGAAAACTACACCAGTTTAAGCTCAGAGAGAGGGTGAAGAAGAAAAACAGAGATGGAATTTAGAGAGGAAGAGTAGGGCCATAAATGTGTGGGTGGCATTTCAACAATAAGGTGTCTGTCCTTGAGCCTGCGATATCTAGCTGCCATAAATATTACTAATGTTATAAACAGTCATCAAACATCTGACGCTAAGTTCACGATAGCCGCCTTAAAAATGGTCGTGGCGTTGAAACCTTTTTTTGTTAGTTGTACAGCAGGAGGGCAGGAATTTTTTTTTAAATGTTTAATTTCTGAAGTAGTCTGTTTGACAAATTAATAGACATACACAACTCCCAGCTGTGCAATAAAAACAGCCTCCCGGTGCAGCAGTTATCCACCTTGCTGGGGAGGCAGGGGGGCTCTTTAGTGGTTCATTTTCCTTATCTCAGTTTATTTGGTTTCTGCAAGGACATCTTTTTAATCTGAAGTAAAACAGTAAATGAAGCTGTGAAGATAATCAGACCTGCTCACTAACTGCTCATCTTAGATTCATGTTGAATCTACATTTCACAAAGTCCTTCTAAACTTTACAACACTTTGTAACATAATAGTTCAATTATAAAGTGGCCAGATGGCATAAATCATTTTTCTCTGTTCCCTTTCTGTCTTAAAAGGACGGGGGTGTCGCAGATGGGGACAGTCTGCCAAGTAACAAGCTGCTCAGTGACAAGTTGACTGCCAAATGAAGGTCAACAGTAGCTCCTTAACCTCTGGACCCAGGAGAGTGACCTCAGCCATATCTAACAGAGACCAGAGGAGGCTGCCACACTGTGAGCCTATTTATTTCCACTGATTTACAGTGACAGATGGGCATTCACCACAGTTCTAGGAAAGGAACAGCCATGGGCTTAAAGCTTTAGTCTTAACACCTCCATCACTCCACTGACAGTCCTCACAGTTAGCCGCTGCAACACGATGACCGTCTCAGACAGTAACTTATTCTGACCTCCAGTTTCTGGAGTTTCTGTTCAGACAGAAAGATTTTTTGAGATCATCACGTTTCCCACATGCAGGTTTACTCGTGTGGGCCTCCTGAGTGCAAACAAAATGCTGGGACGCTCTGTAAAACACAGAATGCAAGAATTTGCAAATCTCATGAACCATATTGTTTTCACAATAGAACATAGAAACATATCAAATGTTTAAACTGAGAAAATGTCCCATTATAAGAAACCTTTTTGAATTCGATGGAAGCAGCACGCCTCAGAAAAAGCTCTGCATCGTTCCCCTCATCTGGGAACTGAGGAGACGGGTCGCCGGACTTTTTGGGAGAAGAATGTCGTCCTGTTCTTATCTAACACAGGATTCTAGCTGCTCCACACTCCTGGGTCTTCTTTATCGTGATGTCCTGATGCATCGCATGTTTTCAGTCATCTGGACAGCACACGGACTCTTCCATGCTGTTATGATAGGTGCAGCATTGCCTTGCTCAAATACGCATCCCTCATCTGGATGGGAGCCTATGTTGCTCTACCATGTATACCTTTAGCATTGATGGGGCCTTTCCAGATGTGCAAGCTTCCAATTCCATCAGCACTAATGTACCCCCCACACCAGGCAGAGTATTGATCTGATCAATTGATCTGATCTCTCTCCTCTTTAGTCTGGAGGACGACGTCCATGTTTTTCAGTTTGAAACGTTAAAGCTTTCAGCTGCGTGTGTGGATGGCAGGATAAACTGAGCTCACAGTGTTCCTGAGCACATGCACTGATTTCCGTGACAGAATCAAATTGTGAATGAAATATGCTTTTATGGGATTTGCAAATCATTATATTCTGTTTATACTTGCATTTTACACAATGTCTCAGCATTTTTGGAATTGGGTTTGTGCATTAACAAGAGCCAAAGTATATTTGGCTCATCGTTTTCTGATAATATGTCATATTTATTTTTTCATTGTCCATTTTACTATTTTGAAAGGTCACCTGCACCCCACCACCACCACCACCACCACCATGTTTCTCACTCAGCTGCCTCTGCAGCTCAGTGTTAGCTAAAGTGTCTTGGATGGCACCTTCTGACATTTGGAACAAGTGGGGAATGCTGGAGAGACACCATAATATAATGCACTTTAGTTTATTTGTCAGAACATAATTGGCAGTTAATAAGGGAACAGCCAAAAATACCTTTGCTTCTTAAAATATCTTCACATGGCCACAATGATGAGGTGGTGGTAAACTACAGTGAGTGTATGTTTGCTGCTGCATCCTCTGGTGAAAGTTAGAGCACAATCATCATTAATGCCAATAAAAGATCATCCTCACTTTCTGCTCCTGATTCATGGTCACTTTGTTACCAGGCAGCAGAAACGCTGTTTGATGGCATGTTAAATTCAAAGCACTCGTACAGCTGGACTTTTATGCACTTCGTAAGTTTTTTTTCTTTTTTTTTAATTGACTAAAACTTATTTCAGGGTTTGCATGACTGCTTATGATAATGATCTGATACCGAAGGCTCCAAGGCAGTATCTGTTGAGTGTCCCCATAAAGGGCTGCAAAACCAAGGACGCGGTGGGGGTCGATTCAGTTTACACTCAGGGGGCGGAGTTTTAGTGTGAATCAGAAGCGAAACATTCAGCTGTGTTACTCTGATATCAGCCATTTTACTGAATATTCCACAGTAACACAAAGCAGCAAAAAAAAAAAAAAATTTGGTGGAATTTCTATCAAATCAATCAGATTTTAAGCAAAGCGTATTTTTGAGGGTGTTTCTGGGATATTTCAAAGAAGACAATTCTTCATGTACTGCATAACTAAAGCTGAATACTGGACTGATCTATCAAACCGAGTCAGCTGTGTTTGAAATGAATGCAGCCCAACCCGGGGTGAGGGAGAGAGCAACAAGCACACACACCAGCTTCTGTTCCTCTTCCCTCGGTCTCTGTATTAGCTATAACTATATACTATTTCACAAACTAGAATAATAAATGTGTTATTGAGTATATTATCAACCCATTCACTAAAACAAAAGCACATAATGTCTGTAAATGGTAATCTTTGGGCTGTCTTTTCATTCTGAGTGATTATCATCTCTAGGTTACATGAGATTGTAACTCCTTGAGTATTAATATCATGTTGCTGGTGTTTCTATGATCGTAATGGCTATTGCAGGGTATACACTTTTGAATTCTTGTTTTGTAATTTTTTTATATTCCTTTCAAAGACGTTTTGTTTTCCTTTCTCTTGCTTATGTACACTAAAGTGAGTGGTGTCACGTGGAAAGCATGTGAACAAAAGTGAGAGGGTGTAAATTCATTGATGGATCATCTTCCTCCTTTGATCAGCTTCATCTGTTCAGGGAAAGTTGACTGAGCATGCATGCTCTGTTTCAGCAACGTCCTGCTTCACCCTCGCATCAACCTCAGTGTGTGGTCAGTTTATGAGCGGCTCCCCTGGGACGACCGGGTATCATGTGCCTTGCTCAGGGGCATGTCGGTATTTAAAAGAAAGTGGGTTGGGTTTTTTTTGTCCATCTAGGTTGTTTTAAACGTTCTACATACAATCAGACAACGTTCTGGTCCACTTTTCTTTTTTCAAAATCTGATTATTATTTTTAGTGTAAATGTTTTTATTCTGTTTTCATGTAATTATTCCCTCCTTTGTCTTTTTAAGAAATGTATTTGTTGGTTTTTCTAAATGTTTCTCTTAGTTCCTAATAGGGCTGGGCCACGATTGGCCAGATCTTATGTTTTATTTCCTGCCTCTCTGAGAATTCGTTTGGGTAAATCACAGTTACAGTCTGATTACCACGAGCAGTTCGTTTGGGTAAATCACAGTTACAGTCTGATTACCACGAACAGTTCGTTTGGGTAAATCACAGTTACAGTCTGATTACCACGAGCAGTTCATTTGGGTAAATGACAGTTACAGTCTGATTACCACGAGCAGTTCGTTTCGGTAAATCACAGTTACAGTCTGATTACCACGAGCAGGCCTGTCTTTTCTTTTTCTTGAGTTGAGAGCAACTTTGACTCAGACAGTGATGGACATCCATGCCGTGGTATTAATGCTGCAGGTTTCCTGTGAAGGTGCTCAGTAAGCCAGCTGTTACAGTTGTGAGTACCTGATCACTGAATCACATGTTGGCCGAAGCAGTTTGTTTGTTAGAGGCTGAAAAGCATCTTTCACTGATGGCTTCATTTAGCTCCTGCAGGCTGAAAGTTGAGTCCAGTTAAAGCAAAGACAATCCTAATAGCTATTTTTGTCAGTGAGCGAGGGTGTGTGCTGCCAGGGGGGGGGGGGGGGGGGGGGGCTGCTGCAGCCATGCCTACATTTGATAAATATGTAGGCAAACGCTGATTGTTGGACTGATGATGGCAAGCGGACAAATTGGAACATACGGCCCAGCCCTGACTCCTAGTGTTAGTTTTACTTTGCTGTTTTCTAAATTTGCTCTCCTTCCCTCTCATGCTTCTGTAACCCTTTCTCCATCATCACTGTGTCTTCATTTCGATGTTTTACTTTCTGAACAATACCAACGTAGCCTAATAATCAGTGTTTTTAATGTTCTGACTAGTGTATAACTGTAAGCGATAGACTTTATATTAATCTATTTATTTTGGTGGTGGTATGTATAGATATTCTTAATGTTATATTGTTTCAGAGTTCCTACACCTGTAACTTTGGGCTATAAAAGGCTTTAAGCCTGCCTGTGACACATGTTCAGTAGCCTAAGTGCTGGCAGAGTAAACGTGGTCCGTGTTGGTGCTGTCTATGGTTTTTACACAATAATCATTAAGTGCAACAAACTACATCCATGAGTATTGTTACAGAGTCACCAAATTAACACTGGAACGTGTCCTAATCTTACATTTTACCTTTTGCAGAATGTTTATGAAAACATGGTCAAAAGCAGACATCTTGTTCTTTCATTTTCAATCCATGTCCTGATGTGAAAGCCATTTTAAAGCCAGCGGGAGTCCCCAGGTTCTTTTCCCAACACCTAGGCTGCTGACACAGGTCAAACCTGAAAGTCTTCAGACAGGAAGCTGCTGCATTTCCACTCAGCAGACGGATACACGGAAGGAACAGTACAGAAAGGGGGAAGCAATACACTACAATATTCTGATCCTCATTGGAAAAGACAAAAAATATAAGATATAAATATACATATATACATATATAAATATATAGATATATTCAATAAAGTTCTATATGAAAAATGGTAGTGTGTTGTGCATTCTTGAGGACAGATAAACATTCAAGGTGTTGTTGTTCAGTCAGGTGTCATAGCCAAAGAAGATGGTTCCTCTGATGGAAGTCAACACCCAGATTAACATGAATTTTCACTTTTAAAGTTGACACATTCGTTTTGGCATCAAAATCCAGCAGCATGTGAAAACATGACGTCTAAGCAGTGATTTGCAAGTAAATCCAAGCACAGCTAAGTGATTAAACGGAGGGTGATCAGCTGAAAGGCTTGTCTGCAGTAAAGGTAAAGTGATGTCAGCAGATGAGAAGGTGCTTCTTGTCGTTTCTATGATCTCTCTATTGTGTCTTCTTTCAGGGTTACACGTACACAAAGCACTGCTTGGCACAGAGTCATTTAAATTATTCAAGAAAATCTGAGTGTTGGCATGCGACAGCGACACCAGAGAAGTGTTGGAGGTGGTCTCAGCCGCAGTGATTGGATCCAGGACACTGCTGGTAGTCAACAGAATATAAACTATAGTTAAGAAGTAAGAAAACTTTTTTTTCCATTTCCTTTTCAGCCTGGATCAGCACCCCCAGGGTACTGGTGCTCTGGTGTTTCTGCTATATTCTGTGATGTGGCAGGTGTATTGTACTTTCAATAGAAAAGGGTTAACTGGGGGCACCAGGGTGACTCAGCAGTTGAGCAGGCAACCACATATGCCGCATGGCCTTGCAGACAGCACTGGTTCGAGTCCCGACCTGTCGCCATTCACTGCGTGTCCTCCCCCATCTCTCTCCTCCCGCCCTCCCATCTCTCTACACTGAAAACTGTCAAATAAACTCACAAAAGGCCAAAAAAATAATTAAATAAAAAAGGGTTCACTGGGAGATGCAAAAGTAAGGTTTCATTCTGAGAGAACAGATGGATGGACAGATAGAACTCTGCAGAAGAGAATAATTTTCCAAGCGAGGAAACAGTGCAGACCATGACAGGCAGTAATTAAGATGGTGCAGTCCCTTAATAATGCTGAGCTGACGTCCTCTCTAGAGAATAACACGGGGAGGGACTGTCAGCCCGGGGGAAATGTGGCTGTTTTTAATCCATCCCGCTGACAATAGATCTGCTGGCAGAGCACACTGGAGACTGAGATGTGTTTGGTTGAAGCAGCGAGGAATGTGATTTGGTGTCAAAGTTTTAATTAGTTGGTGTTTCTGTCTGGAATCATCCTGAATCATCTTTCATGTCTTTCTGCAGCAGGAACAGGCACAGCAGCTCTGCCAGCAGCTCCTCTAATGTGAACTGCAGCCTCACATTGCAGTCTTCCCATATCTTTGTACCTGAAGAAACCTGGTACTTTTTGTGGCTCACTGCCCTCATTCATTTTGTAGAGAAGAGAAGGTTGTTTGAGATCTGCTGCTTCTGTTCAGTCAGTGCAAGCGACAACTGCACTGAACAAACCAAGAGTTTCCAGATTATGTAACTGCTGCACTCACAGGAATCACATCCACTTTATTTTAGGTTCACCTCTTTAGTCAATTAGATGGATGGATGGATGGATGGATGGATGGATAGATAGATAGATAGATAGATAGATAGATAGATAGATAGATAGATAGATAGATAGATAGATAGATAGATAGATAGATAGATAGATAGATAGATAGATAGATAGATAGATAGATAGATAGATAGATAGATAGATAGATAGATAGATAGATAGATAGGACTTTTCTGATGATAGCACATTGAAATATATTACAATAAAGGAATTAATGCACATTGAATACTACAGAGTGATGACAAAATAGTTCAATAAGGTAAATATTACCCATAAGGAGGATAATAAAAGAGAGAAAAAAAACAGACATTCAGCTCCATGTCCAGAGAGTGGTGCAGAGGGTGTTGAGGATCCATTTATATTCCATAGTTATTCACGGTACCCACAGCTATTTGGATGACCTCTGTGACAGCTGATGGAGGACTCCAAACAGTGCTCCAAAAATGTACCGACACACAGACACAGCTGAGAGGTCCAGTTTAGTCCAAGCAACCATGTCCCTAATAATGCATAACTTTAAGCCTTAATACACTTTCAGCTGGTGAGTTATTTAAAGAAAATCACTCAGTACAGTTGTCACCAAGGCTACAATTGTTATCGTGCCCACATTTGTTTAGTGTTGGTTTTGTTTTTTGGACCTGGCTTTAATGTGTTTCCTGCTGTAAAACTAGCAGGATTGGAGGAACAGCAGTTTGTAGAGTGGTTAGATTTTTTGTTCTCACACACCATGTTTTTATACTTTTTTGTCTATTGCTTAACTTTACTAAACTTTTCATTTCCCAAGGTGCTTTGGTCTGTTCTCACCTATTGTTTGCGTTGGTACCACCAGACCTTGGTTCACTACTAGGTTAAATTTAGGAAAAGATGATGATTTGGGTTAAATTACAACATCTGCCACTGTTGTGCCCACTGTGTGGTGGTTCGTAAGCCCAGATTCAGAGCCAGGCCACCTCTAATCCAGTTTGAGACTCATACTTCTTTGGGGAGATGTTACACCCCTTTGCAGCCCCTATTAGCCTCACATCAACAATGAACATGTCTCTGTGGAGGTGCCTGGGCTTCTTAACACACCTGCCTGTACCTGAGAAGATGTGGATAAAAATATGTCTGCTCTTGCTCATTATAACTGCTTATCAGTCAGTCAGTCAGTCAGAATACTTTATTGATCCCAAAGGGAAATTACTACTGTTACAGCTGCAACCGTTTCATTTAAACGAGTAAACCTAAAACACAATAACATACACTAAAGGCATAAAAGTATAAAGACTAAAGAGATATTTTGACTATATACACATCTAAATCTATACACATATGAAAATTGTGAGTGCAAAAAATTTTAAATAGGTGTCATTATATATATATGCACAGTCCTTTTTTGTACAATGTATAAGTGTATGTACAATGTACAATGTATATAGTGTATGTACAATGTATATGGAAATTTAAACAATTTTATGTACAATTGAATACTGATAAATGAATGACACTGATGAACCACAATGTCACCTATTAAGGGAGGAGTTATAGAGTCTGATGGCCACAGGTAGAAATGACCTCCTGTGGCGCTCTGTGGTGCATTTTGGTGGGATGAGTCTTGCACTGAATGTGCTCCTGTGTCCCATCACTGTGTTGTAGAGTGGGTGGGAGCCATTGTTCATAATGGCCTGCAGCTTAGACAGCATCCTCCTCTCCGACACTGCCATAAGCGAATCCAGCTCCACTCCCACCACATCACTGGCTTTGTGGATCAGTTTATTGAGTCTGTTGGCGTCTGCCGCCCTCAGTCTGCTGCCCCAGCATGCAACAGCATAGAGGATGGCACTCGCCACCACAGACTCATAGAAGATCCTGAGCATAGTCCGGCAGATGTTGAAGGACCTCAGGCGTCTCAGAAAATAGAGGCGACTTTGGCCCTTCCTGTATAGGGCATCAGTGTTCTTAGCCCAGTCCAGTTTGTTGTCAATGTGTACTCCCAGATATTTGTAGTCCTCAACGGTGTCCACACTGACCCCTCCGATGGACATAGGGGCCACCGGTGCCTTGTCTTTCCTCAAGTCCACCACCAGTTCCTTTGTCTTTGTCACGTTGAGCTCTAGATGGTTCCGCTTGCACCATGTGACAAAGTCCTTCACTGTCCTCCTGTACTCATCCTCATCACCCCTGCTGATACATCCAACTATTGCAGAGTCATCAGAAAACTTCTGAAGATGGCAGGTCTCTGAGCAGTAGCTGAAGTCTGTGGTGTAGAGGGTGAAGAGGAAGGGAGAGAGGACAGTCCCTTGTGGGGCTCCAGTGTTGCTAACTACTCTGTCAGACACACAGTGCTGCTCATCGTGTGCTCCTGGCATTTTTTTCTTTTTCTTACCCCCCACATGTTCCCCTGGCACATGCAGACACTGTTTGAAGGCTCCCTTTTCTTGGGTGCCTAAGTCATGAGCCCTTTCAGAAGTCTTTGTTCAAAGAATTGACATTTGTGTGCATAAACATCACATTTTCAGTATTTGCCATGAGACTGGGTTATATACATGTAGCAGTGTCCTTTGTACCCCCACACATGTGCATTGTGTGTTAGCTACACCTCTTTGTGACTATGGTGTATTAAGACAGCTGTAATAACACAGCAGATCGTTGCTACTAAGTTCATCCCAAAGGCAAACGGCAGCACTGCAGCAGAACTGTGGCTGTGTGTGAATCGGCTGAACTGTTCTTTTATTAATCTTCATGTTGTTTAAACCATCAAGTTCTTGTAATTATTGTTATATATGTGATAACATCTTTACAGGAAGGGCAGGTGTTATGAAGGCATATTCAGGGAAAAGCACTAAAGAGCTTAGTAATGAATAAGCAGACCTGAAAGAGAAAAACAAATATTTGGCATTACAAGTGAGTACCTTTGATGGATTATTGGGCACATAACTGCATATTTCTCTATAAAGGCAATTTTTCTGGAGGTGTAATAAGCTAGGAGCCTCCATTATATCACCATTGTGTGGGCAGTGTCCAGCATTTAATAAAAACCCAATACGCTGCAGCCCATCACAGCAGACCTATGTCCACAGTGGGGTTTCCCATGGTGCTCCTGGCTAGTCTGTATTATTATTATGTCTGCAGCAAGCAGCCGTGTTGTCACACATACATTAAGGAACGATAATAGCTACCGCCTTGTGTCAGCTTTCATGAGTCAACAGGAGTCTGCCACCTGTGAAGATATTCAGCATTTTAATTTCCTCTCCTCACTCGGTCTGAAGCTTGCTGTCCGGCTGTCTCTCCTTCCAGGGTACTTTGGTGTTGAAGAGTGCATGCCTGCAGTCGCTGATAACGACTTCAGGCTCGCCGACAGACATCCATATGCTGGTGGGGAGGTCTGTCATTCAAGATTACTCTCTCATTTCCTCTTGTCCTCAAATCCTTCTTCTCTCCAGGAAACCTGGGCTGTCTGAGTAACACTCAGGCTCATAGCAACTCAAACACACACCACACATCACAGACATATTTTTGTAGTGTCAGTCATCATATGCATGCACACATATACTTATGATTGCATTTTTCTGATCTGTAAAATAACTAAATTCAAAACTGCAAATGAAAGGTACATTTTTCAACTAAGATATGATGTGTAATCGAGCTCTCAGCCAAACATATCACAACAAGCCCACACAGAATGAAATCTGTATAACCTAGAGGTAACGGGGTAATGTCTTTTGTCCTGTCTTTCTCCCCTCAGCCCCAACCGGTCATTGCAGATGAACATAAAGCACCTTGAGGCGATGGTTTGTTGTGATTTGGTGCTGTATAAATAAACCTGAACTGAAATTGAATTCATAAAAAGTAAACTCCTCCAGAAATAAATATTATCCCAGACAACCCCCGATATTACATCACAACTAAATGGGAGCAAAGTGGAGTCTAAGTGGGGTCAAAGTATGATTAACTAAATGAAATATAAAAACAAAGAAAATAAACAAGTACACCGGACAGCAAAATTACTGCCCCGGCTGTAAGCAGAAGACATTGTGGAAGGAACTTGTTTAAAGGGAGCCAGAGGATGTGTAGTTATGGAGGACGGTCCCAGAATAACAAACATTCACTGTAGCAAGTGTAAAATCCAAAGCCCGCTTAAGATCACCTTAACTGTGTTCATTTTAGTTTGACAAGGTCAAATATGTATGCCCTTTAAAAATGTGTATACACAAAAGCTGGTACATTTTGACCAGAGCTGTTATTCAGACTGTGTGGCACTGACCTTTAGTTATATCATAATGGCACATACAGTAATGGCATTGATCAAAATAAACATATCCACAAAGGCTATATTTTTCTAAGAAAGTAAAAAGGTTTCAGCACGCTGTGAGCCATTCTTTCCTTTACTGAACGACTGAAACCATCAATCCGTCCATTTTCTTCCACTTATCCAATTCAAGGTTGCTAGGGAGATCCTGTCCCAGCTGTTCAGGCCAGGAAGTGGGGTACATGCTGGACAGGTTTATATCACAGGACCAACACACGCAAACCTGCGGGTGATTCAGAGTGGTGAATTAACCTAACATGCATGTAACTGGACTGTGTGAGGAAGCCAGACTATCTGGTAAAAGCCCCCCCCCCAGGCACAGGGAGAGGAAGAGCATGCAAACTCTGCACAAGAAGGCCCCACATTCAAACTTCCTAATGGTGAGGTCAAAACTACCACACCGCCATGCTGTCCTTCAATGAAACCCAGAAAAAAATTATGATTTCACTGTGAGAGATTATTATTATTGCTTTTAAATTATGGTGTCAGTATTACTTTCATAGTAAGTGATGATATTAGAAATGTATATCAGCAAGCCTTATTTTCTGAGCTGCAGCTCCATCATCTTTTGTCTTTCGAGTGAGTTGTGATTGGCAGCAGGGACTTTCTAATGTGGCTATCATCATCTGACATCACATGATGTCAGCATTTTACGAAAACCACGCACCTCCAAATCATAAGCTCTTCACGAACTATGAAAAACAGCTGTGTTTACACCTTTGTTACGTTCAAGCTTTTTCTATTTTATTAAATTATGCAGTTCATCTTGAAACGGTTTGATGGACTTCAGAAGTAAAAATTATGATTAACCTGAAAATATATTTAAAGACATGAAAAAAATGTTTGCAAATGTTTTTGCACAAGTAATTAAGTGTCATTTATGATTATCTTAATAATTTAATGAATCTCTTTATGCAGACATGTTGTGGGGACTGCATATTAGGTGGCTGCCACAAGGTTAAACATAGAACAAAATGCAAAGAATCTGGGTGTGACTTAGATGAGGTTGTGTTGTGTATTCAGTTTAAAAGAATATCATCACAATAAGCTTTACTGTGCTGCTAACTTCTCCCACACACTTCTGATTTGGATTTAACAAAATAAAGCTGCAGGTATCTGAGAGCTTAATATCAGTTTTCATTGAGTGCACGTTCAGGTTATTAGAGCACTGTATTTTCTTTCTGGTAGATTCTAAGTGTCTGTCCACAGAGTGCTCATTTTGGGCTCCTATTGTGAATAATTTAAAAGGTGGAAGGTTGGGCTCACGACAGAATCATTTAAAACTGTGCAATGATTTGGGATCACATGGACTCAAACATCAGAACAAATGACAGGGAAAAGGAGCTTTGTGACAGGACTGTGATCAACCACTTCATGGGTATGCTGTTTTTCCTTGTTTGTACTGATATTTCAGCTTTACAGTTTTGCTGTCTTGTTTTTCTTTTTTAATATTTACAATCATTTCTTTGTATTTTGGTTTATTTTCCTAGTCTTGCCTAGTGTTACACTGTGTCAGGTTTCTGTGTGTTAGTGCCTCTGTCTTTTGTTACTTCCTGTTTCACTTTGTTAGTTTGTGTCTCATCTTCAGTTTTACTTCATGTGTATGATTGCCCTGATTATGTTCAGCTGTGCCTTGTTTCCCTCCTGTTTCCACTTCCCTGAATACCCTCATGTATATATACAATCCTTTCCCTCAGACTTTGTCACCCCCTGTGTTCTTGCTAGTTAGTTTGCTGAACTTAAGGGCTTCAGTTGGTTTCTTTAGTGCTTAGTCTTTTTGTCATCATCTAACATTTTATTACAGAGATTAGAGCATACTATAGGTATTAAATGTACTGCACTGCAGTGGTTTGAGTCATATTTATCTCATAGACTCCAATTTGTTCATTAAATGGGGAGTCTTCTTCACACACTAAGGTCAATTATGGAGTTCCACAGGGTTCTGTGCTAGTACCAGTTCTATTTACATTATACATGCTTCCCTTAGGCAGTATTATTAGAAAGCATTGCATCAATTTTCATTGTTATGCAGATGATACTCAGCTTTACCTATCAATGAAGCCAGATGACACACATCAATGAGTTAAACTGCAGGAATGTCTTAAAGACATTAAGGCCTGGATGACCTCTAATTTCCTGCTTCTAAATTCAGATCAAACTGAAGTTCTTGTTCTCGGCCCCACAAATCTTAGAAACATGGTGTCTAACCAGATACTGTTAGGAATTTTTATCACTTTGATATTGGTATTTTACTGTCACTATTTTATATAATTTATCACCAGTTATGTTAGTCACACACTGGAACATTGTATGCTTTGGGTAGTAGGATAAAACTGAGGCCTGTTGTATTCACTCCCTTGGAGGCTCAGGGCCTCACTTTTGGCTCCTGCCATAAGCACTAACCTATATTTCGAGTTTCACTTTTATCTAAGGCACAACTTTTTGTTCACATGACACTGTATCACCATTATAATAAAGTTCAAGTTGCTTAGGACACTGTGCCCTTCAGTTTGGGTTTGTAGATCCACCTGTGTATGAATAAAAGTGTGGGAATAAATCCTGATTGATCAGATAAAACTGTCCTAAGGAGGTTTTTCTTATAGTGAACATTTTAGAAAGCTCTCAGTGGGAGTATGTTTGGGGTAGTAGTTTCAGCTGGGAAAATCTCATTATATTGACATTATATTGACAGCTGTTAGATCTACTGTAGATATGAAAAGAACCCGGTGAGCTGTGTTTTTGAGCCTGTGCAAAGGAGCGGAACTAGTCTGGTAGTCAGAGTTGATGTGCTATTTCACATGGCTAACAGTTATTGCCATTACTTGGTCTGTGGTCGCCACATACCTGTGTGTGTGTGTGTGTGTGTGTGTGTGTGTGTGTGTGTGTGTGTGTGTGTGTGTGTGTGTGTGTGTGTGTGTGTGTGTGTGTGTGTGTGTGTGTGTGTGTGTGTTGTTTTGTGGCTGATAACAACAAAAACATTCGGTAGGTAAAATAAGCCGTGCAAAGCTTGACAGCATCAGAACAAGAAGTGAGCTCTGAATGCTGATTATCTCACTGCTGTTACAACAAGGCAAAATGGCTGATCAGTGGGACATGGTTTTCTGCTTGCAAGCTAGGGGTGTCTGATTATCCCCAGAGTTCCTCAGACATTGAATCAACATGAGTGGCAGGTGCTTAAATGTAGAAACCTACAGACTGTAAATCAGGGGAGGAGGAAGATGAGCAGACTGCTGACGAGAAGAGAAAAGTTGTAGCTTTAAAAGTTTCGGCTATCTGTGCTCACTTCACTTTATAGCTTCTCCTGTTAAACTCAGGATGGTAATTTGATTCTCTGTGGTGCAGTAAAGGGGATTGGATGACGTCAGGAATGCATGACGCTAGGGGTTCGGGCTAAAGCAGGTTCTCCCTGTGCTCACTCAGTGAGTACCGTGTGTATCATCAAATCTGTGCATCACGCAGGGAAGAGATCCAGTATGCGAATGAGTGTTGGTGCACAAATGTGTCTCAAATCCATCTGAGTGTGTTTGCATGCACTGCTCGTCTCCAGGTTTGTGTTTCTCCTGCTACGTCAGTCCTATTGGCCACGGTGTATTTTTAGCCAGGAGGTCGCAGCCAAACAGTGTGGGAGACCATTCAGAGAGACGTGAGCCTGGAAGGAGGTCAACATGGTGACAGAGCTGAGCCGTGAGCATGATAAGAACCAAACCAGTGATGAAGGCAGTGTGGAGTTGAGGTTCTGAAAATGTTTCCATCAGTGACCCTGAGTGTCACAAAACCATCTGCCATTATCCAAAGAGCAGAGGATGGTTGTTTGATTTGAAACTAAAAACAGAGGATAATTCAGCACTTCCAAAATCACCACAATCACTAAAATGCAATTGGATGATTTGGGGATTTTGGAAATGTCATATTTCTGACTATGAGAGTAATTGCTATATGAAGAAGATTAAAAAGGCTACACTAGTGTTGCAACAGTCTAAATATGTACTGTATCATATGACAGCACGTAACATGCAACTGAAAACATCCAGAGTTCAAATTTAGCCGGGGACCTTTGTTATATGTCATTACTCTTCACACTTTACTGTCTTAATGGGTAACATTGGCACACATGTCACAATGTAAAAAACACTGATGAGTAGGAATTTCCTATGAAGACATGTTTTAAGGTTTACTTCCCCTTATTAAAATGAAAGCAGGTATGCGTGTAATCCAAAACCCAACTGATAACAACTTGAGTCAGTTTGCTCTGGTTTCCACTGCATTTCAGATCAGCACCTGAAGGCTCTGTGCTGCATGGATCTAAATAAAATACCAAAACAGTCACTATAGATTACAAAAAATCAGTAAAACCCGTATTTTATGGAACAATAAAAGTCATATCACATGGGCTCCACTAACATTTGCGAGGCACCTGTGGCTCAGTAATGCATAATTACAGTATAAAGTGCTTTGTGAGAGAACTAATGCTAAAAATCTGTTCTTCTTTTCCAAAATCAACAGAAAAAAATCTTAATGGAGACTTACATCAGCATCTTCACCTCCTAATTTATTCCTTAACAAAAGCAGGTGGAACACCTGGAGGGTTGGTGCAGAGAGAACAATCTCTGTATCAATGTGACAAAAACAAAGGAGATGACTGTGGACTTTAGAAGAGCCAGACACCCCTCCTCCCCCTGCACACTGGAGGAGCTGCAGAGGAAGTCCCCAGGTACAGGTACTTGGGTGTACACCTGAGTAATGAGCTCACCTGGTGCAAAAACACTCCAGTCTGATCAGAAAGGCACACCAGCACCTCTACTTCTTCAGGAGGTTGAGGCGCCGTGGACTCAGAAGCTCAGTCCTCTCCTCATTCTGCCGATGTGCGGTGGTGAGCGTCCGGGGCTCCTGCATCACTGTGTGGCACGGAAGCTGCTCTGCAGCAGATAAGAGAGCTCTGCAGAGGGTAGTGAAGGCCGCACAGAGGACTGTTGGAGTCAGCTTCTCCACCACCATGGACATTTACACCTCCAGATGCAGGAAAAGGGCCACCTGCATCCTGAACACACACCCAGCACACACACTTTTTGTTCCCCTCCCCTCAGGCAGGAGGCTGAAGAGCATTAAGAGCAGGACCACCAGACTGAGGAACAGCTTCTTCCCCGAACCTGTAAGACTGCTGAACTCTGGTGGGGCTGTGTAGCTGCGCTGCTCTTGCACAACTTTGCATGCATTCATGCTGCTGTTGCACACACTTAAGCTGCTGTCATTTGCACAAGTCACTGCTGTGGCACCACGGCTCTCTACCATCACTCCACATCCTAAACTGTAATACCACATTTATTTTATATTATTTACCTTGGAAGGTACACATTTACACGCGTGTATATTTGTGTGTGTGTGTGTGTGTGTGTGTGTGTGTGTGTGTGTGTGTGTGTGTGTGTGTGTGTGTGTGTGTCTACTCCTTAACAGCAGTAGGATGAATACAGACATTGAGGTACGTTTATTACCCGTGTATTACACACAGTGACAGTTTGCCGCTTGAACTACCTTTACAACTTATGTTTGTCACCCGCCTGCGTATGTGAGGTGGTGCAGTGGAAAAGTATCGATTGCACCTATTAAAAGAAAATGCATATGTACCTTATTAAGTAGCAATGATGCACAGCTCTAAGTGTTCCTGTCACTTGCAAAATGCTTGCTGGTAGCAATGTTCTGAATGCATGTCATGCACCGTCATGAACATATGCTGGGACACCAGCTGAGGACTGCATCAAGACAGTGGTCCTTCAGCTTGAATTTTACCTTAGACAAAAGGACATAGTGGCAGGGGCTGAAATCTGATGTGTAAGAGTAGTGGGGAGTTTAACATTCTGACCCCAGGCCACAAACTCACAACCCCACCAATGTTGAAAAATATGATGAGCATGCTCCTGGTTCTGCTCCCAACCAGTTACACCATCTTCAGCCTCTGTAGCCTACAAGCTCTGTGAGGACTGCTGTTTGCTCTCTGGATTGTAGACCTTTGAGTCACCTTGAGCCTGTTGATGCAGACTTCTGCTGCACTATGCAATACCTGTACACAGGTAAGTAGTCACAAAAACACACATAACACAGGCCCTGATGTTGGTAATGCAACATCATGCCAAAGTCTGACTCACAAAATTCATAGTCAAGTACAAGTACCACAAGGCCACACTGGGTGTGTTTTCATCCCAGCTCACATTTATGTGTACAGTTAAGTCAGGAAACGTTTGCTTTAGTGTGACAATTTTCAGAAGTGCCTCTGTATGCAACTCAGCACAGAACCTCAGTTTTCATCGAATTCATTTTAATACTCAGTCAGGGGCTCTAATGTTCTAGGACAGCTGACTCAAAGGGGACCACGACTCTGAAGGTTCTTCAGTTATTAAACACGTAAAAGGTCGTTGAAGCCATCTGCATTTGGAAGCTTGAGCTCAGACTGTTATCATATTTTCACAAAAAGAAAAAGTCAAAATCACCTTATCTCATTTTGTTTACTTCATTAATTCTCTATTGTTTCTATCAAGGCAAATGTTAAAAAAGAACACTAATAACATGCTAAACAAGAACAAGTGTCACTGTTATGGACAGGACACACAAACAGCCACAAAGTTAAAATAGAGCAAAAAGCAACTAAATTAGTAATTTTGCCTTAAAAGTTTGTCCTGTGCCTCACTCACCAACATCACAACAGCCAAACTGCACCTGTGTGACTAACCACTGAATCTGCAGGTGTGTGAGAGAGAAGCTGTCAGCCAGCAAATGTGTAAATAAGCTGTTGCAATAAAATGCAAAGTGGTAAAAAGAAAAATGGAAACATTATGAAATAAAAATTGCATTAAAAATCTAATTAAACTTGACCAAGTAATAAAAGTCTTTACTTTGGTGGACTGGAAACAATAAAAATTCACCTACGCCTGCTGCATGCCTTCTTCAGGGTGTAGATGGTGCCCCACACCCTGGAGAAGGAATAAGTCTGGACTGGATTAAAATTTTTGATGCCATTTTTTTGGTTTGGTTTTGGTTTCTTTCCATTTTGTTGACTTCCATGAGAACTGGTGGTTTGAGGGACTCCAGGAGTGCTGCTGTTATTTAACCCTGAGTGGGCAGGCAGCAGATTGCTTACAGCTTAATCATATGTGTAGCTTTAAAATATTTTTACATACAGTGCACAATTATCATACCGTAAGTACCCAGATATCATGACACATCCATCCTTCCTGTGCTGTGGTGCCCGGAGCCACCTTTATAAAAAACGGTGACACTCCAAACATCTCCATACCTAACAGTCTAAACACAGACCTACGAGACTCAAACATTCACTGCTTGCATCCCCGTGTACTGTATACACCAGACTTTGGGTTGATCTCAGAGCATGTATTTAGTTTTTATTCAAAACACAGAATAATACTTCTGTAATCGGTCACAGCATTTTAAACTGATGAGATTCCAGTGAACAGAACAAGAAGAGAGTGCGTGCGTGAAATCGAGCATGTAGTTGGTTAACACAGTGGGTTCAGTCATGAGGTGTAAAGTGGGACAGTTCATAAAAGCAGCGATTGAGGAGGCAGCGACTGTAAGCCGAGAACGTGTTGAGAGTGCAGAATAGGAACCTGAGAGAGGATGGCATTAAATATTCATGTGAAGTTTAATAATAAAATGAACTCATTCATACCGAGTCGATTCAGTTCAGACAAAGTTTCAGCGACAGTTCAGCCTCGATCCCGGCAGAGAGCATCTTTGTTTTAGCATCGCACTTTGAGCTGCTTCCTCACAGCGCCGCTCACTCGGGTCAGGCATCACCGCCGTATTTAAAATGTTACACATGCTCTCCTTACAGTGATCTACTACACAACGCATGTGATGAAGATGAAAGACAGTAGTGTTCTGCATTTATAACACACAATACATAGATGATATTGTAATGTATTTGTACCATTACAATATTACAACATGATGAGCCTGTCTCCTTGAAATTATGTTTATAGATTTTATAACGTGCTTTATTAACTTGTATGACACATGCAACTGTTGCCAAGTCAGGACAAAGAGCAGGACTGTCAGTTCTTTAATAACTTCATTTATGATGCAGCCACATATTTATCTGTGTTGTTTCTAATTGTGAAAATCTGTCTAAGCCTCCTATAACTTTTCATATGTGTTTGGTCTGTTTAATGGAGGCTACTACCACTATTTATTTTTGGACATATTTATTAGTTGTTTATCGAGCATTTTACTGATAAGTTTGGTATTATTGAGCACATAATTTAGCAACTTTTCTTCTTTACATTTATAAAAGTGTCTTTGAATGAAATGCACATAACTGTAATTTCTAGGAGTCAGGGTCATACAAGTATATGCAAGTAATCTATTTCTAAATAAGGTTGATCTCAGTATACACAGAGGATCACAAACAAAATCATCCAATCGGAAAGCAGCTCTGCAGAAGAAAAAGCATTCGATGGGAATCAACTTTTTTCACACATCACTGAAAATAAACGTAATGACTTTCTCAACTCGGAGGTCAGCAAACGGTTCATATTCGATGATGATGAGGTCATGTTGTTACCTGAGCAGAGAGGGGGCTGTTTCGGACCGAATGAGAAAGCATCGAAGCGTAGCCTCAGTAAATGTGTTTGTGGTGAGACACAAGTGGTAACAGTGTAACCTTTAGCTGCTGAATGCTGCTGCATCTATGAGCAGAGCCTTTCTCACAATAAACACACAACAAAAGTCATTTTAAAAGCTTATTATCTATGTTGTAAATTAGCTGCATAAATGATAAATAAGGATAGATTTACCAACTGGAAAGCATTTCAATGTGGTGGCATGTATCTTAACCCCTTAACTGGCAGCAAATAAAATCACCTGAAACAACTACATAACACCCTCTGGTTATTATTGGCTCTGAACAACCCATTTCATAGCCTATTAATCGGCTGCGTCTGGTCCGCGGGCCGAATGAAGTGCATTTATATGGCAGGCTAGACCCGCCCATTTTGACTGACACCTCATTCGGCCAATAATGTTAAGAAATGGGTTTCCCAGAGCCAATAATACTCAGAGGGCGTCACGTAGCTTTGTCAGGTGATTTGGTGCAGCCAGTTACATGATTGGCCGAATGACGTGTCAATAAAAATGGGAGGGTCTAGCCTGCCATATAAAAGAGACTACAAACGGCCCGTCACCGGGCCCTTGCCAGTTAAGGGGTTAAAAATGTTAGCACTGAGGTTAGCCACATATTTTATTTTCAACAAATACTTAAATCACTTTAATGAGTTTAAATATACGGCTGAAAATAATCAGTATTTAAAAAACACATTTTTGAACAATAATGGCTTCTAACCCTGCAGGATCATCAGTAAGACAATACCAAAGTGTTTCCCACACACATCTAAGCAATAAGATTGTAGACCGTATTCTACATATGTGGTACTAAAATTGCTATATGTAATAGAAAAAAATAATTATGTGACCCATAAGGGCTCACTGTGCAGCTGCAGTAGAAATTATAGCTATTTTATACTAAATTAGGAGCCCACGATGTGAAGAGACTGATTCTCCTATCAAAATGCTTTGATTCCTCTAAGCCAACAGAAAAAGCAATCTCTCTGCTAAGACATCTGTGGGAAACCTCCTCACCTCTCTGCACCCTCCTCCTCACAGGCAGGACAGGTAAAGTACACCATTAACTACAGTCCACTAGCTACTGCTGTCCTTGTGAGGGAGACACTTCTGCCAGGGGCTGTAGGGCAACGCCAGCAGCAGGAAGAGGATCCCACCCACGATGAGGACGGCCCCTGCACAGCCAATACACGACACAGACCAGGAGAGCTCATGGTGGAGAGGAACTGTGTGATCGCTGGCCAGTAAAGCCAAAACAGACTGGTGGAACACCAAAAGACACAGGAGCACGAGAACACCTGTAGCAGAGGAACCAGAAAGAGTTATGAGAAGTATATATTGCCTAAAGAAACTTCCCCACTTTGCTGCTGCCTTTACTAACCTGACAGGATGAAGAAGACAGATGCTGGCTTAAGGAAAAACTGGATCTCCTTACTGAGAGACATAATGATGCAGATGGCCCCCATCACCATGAGGAACAGGCTGAACAGGGCCAGCATTGCTGCTGCCACATTCAGATCTGCATAGGGAAGGATGGCAGTGTTAATCAAGCTGCTTTAGACAGATCAAAAGGTGGTTGGTTTATTTCATATTGTAACAGCTGAGGGGCTGCAGCAGTCAGCACAGGACGAGACTACCAGAGAGGATACCACAGACTGAAATAACATTAGAGGGTCACCTACACAACTGGAGCCTCGTCCTGTAGCAATCAGCTGTCAGCTACAGAGCAAAGCGTGGTGAGTAAATCGCTTTCCATGTGCACGGGGGCTTATACATAAAGCATTTTAATTTTTTCTAGTAGAAACCACATGTCTATTTTATGGAAACAATATGCAAGAATAGCCAGTTCACTAATGATGGGGGTGTCACAGCTGAGAAATGAATGATAACGGGGCTTCTGTACGCACTTTGATTTTGGTAGTGAAAATTAGCAATGGCAATGATGGCAAACCACAGCTTTCATGTTAAGTCATGAGCTTTCAGGAGCGCACTCAAATAAATGCTACTAAAAATCCCATCGATGACTCGCTCTGTTGTACTGAAGTGAAACTGTGACAAACAGAAATCTGAAGGTAGCAAAACTTCAGAGACACAAGTTAAGCTGAAGGCAAAACCTGAAACCCTTGAGTAGCTGAAACACCCTCTCTATTTTTAAGATTAGGCTTAAAACTTTCCTTTATGATCAAGCTTATAGTTAGGGCTGGATCAGGTGACCCTGAACCCTCCCTTAGTTATGCTGCTGTAGGCCTAGTCTGCTGGGGGCTTCACATAATGCACTGTTTCTCATTCACCTCATTTACTTTGTTTATACTCCACTCTGCATTTAATCATTAATTGATATTAATCTCTGGCTCTCTTCCACAGCATGTCTTTCTCTCCCCTCAGCCCCCCCTCAGCAGATGACCCCCCCTCCCTGAGCCTGGTTCTGATGGAGGTTTCTTCCTGTTAAAAGGGAGTTTTTCCTTCCCACTGTCACCAAGTGCTGCTCATAGGGGGTCGTTTTGACTGTTGGGTTTTCTCTGTATGATTGTAGGGTCTTTACCCACAATACAAAGCGCCTTGAGGCGACAGTTTGTTGTGATTTGGCGCTATATAAATAAAATTGAATTGAATTGAATTGAATTGAATTCAGGTGAAACCGGCTGATAGCAGGACTTCCTCTGATTATTTGTGAATATTTGCTCGTCACACGGCCACTTTACCTGACTGCAACCACAGCATCCTCACATGTGATCAGACTACAGGTGGTCTACAAATGAAAATGAGAACGATTCTACATATTTCTATGCAGATATCTGTTTACAGACTGCTGAAACAAGTCATTTTTAACAAGTGTGGGAGATGAGGTTAAAGGTGAAGCAATAAAGAGGGAAAACCTGACATTTTAGGGTCAGCTTATTTGTTGGATTCTAAAAACCACATCACATCCATGATGTAGCACTTTGACTGCTAGCTAGAGAGCTGCAGATAATGTCTGCACAGTGACATGCAAAAGGACTCGGGAAATGCGCTTTTAATACAGCCGTGTTCTTGTGTCTTCAGCACAGGGGGCTACAGAGGATTTTCTCGATGCTTCAGATGCAAATGTCATGTTGGTTTTCCTGGAAAGTGATTTTATCCCAATAACAAACTCATCTTCAGATTTGGACAGATATATGGGTTTTTACACTCACAATCACATTGAATCACTGGATTGAGGCTTATAGCGTGACAGTGATGTGGCACCAGTGAACAATGAGGTTTTAATGTACGTCTGTCTTTCTTCTTTCAGCGTATGGCACTGTGTGATCTTAATACATTATGAAACTGCCAGAGAAATGGGAGGTTAGACAGCAGCTCGGAGGCACTTGAACGCAGCGTAGGCGGAATGCATTTCAAACACTCACAGAGCAGACAATGGCCAACCTGAAAGAGCGTGGCAAGGAGGTGAAGGGAGGCACAGAGAAAAGGATGGGACAGAGAAAGACGGGGATGGATCATGGGGAAGGTGACGGCAAGAAGAGAGAGGATAGAGATGAAAGGGCAGAGAGGGCACAGGGGAAGAGGGAGGCAGACAAATGTGGAAAAGAAGAAAAGGGACAAAGAAAGGAGTGGGCAGATAAGGTGGGACAGCAGCTGAAAGAGGTTAAGAGGGCTGAAATAAGTGACTCACTTTTCTGTGTCGTCTTCTGAAACATCACAGCATTTTCCCCTGTAGTAAAGAACTTGAAGTATGTGCAGTTTGATTCTGCAGGAGACAAAAGGACAGCAAAAGAGCAACGGCTCTTGTAAGTGACATGAACACTGGCAGGTATTTGCCTGTAGCTGCAATATTATCTTGATCGTTTTTTTTTTTATTCAAGGAGCCACATCCCACTCCTCTTCCTCGTCCCACCCCTGGATGCTTTGGTTTTAATTATTCTCCATCAAACATAATCAGCCGTGAACGTCAGTGACGAGCTTGAGGTGACGACCCGGTGCTTCCTGCACCATTTGCATTCTGCCTTCTTGATGATATGTTACAGTAATTAGAAATCGGCCATCAAAGAAATTGTGACACCTCTATCTGTTCCCTCACACAATGGCGAACACGAGCGAGCACAACACGCGCACACATCGCTCTTAATTAGTGTGATCAAAGCCACATCCTTCTGTTTTTTCCCTCCTGTTGCAGCCATAAGAGTTTCAGTGAACACAGCTGCACTCTGAAATCACAATCGACAAAATTCAAATCCCATCAACAAACAGGGGCCTGCTGCAGCTGCCAGTCAGGCAATAACTGGACTTTCCTTTCAGTGTCCACAGAACATGTGTAAACTTTAATCCCCAAAGAATTTGTGGTCCAGCATTTTCCATCACCAGAGTCTGGCTCAAAATCCCCTAAAAGAGTGTGTGATGTATAAAGGAATGTCTCCTCATAAAACAGCGGAGCAGCAGTAATGCAGGGCCTCATGTGACCCACGATCCATCACATCCCAGGTTACTGCCTGGAAAACAACAAACCCGACTTTAACTTTGGGCACAGATAGGGTGAAGACACATTAAGTGATGGACAGACGCCAACGAAAACTGAAAATCCTGTGACAACAATACACAGATGATCCCAATCAATACATACTCTGCTTTAACCTGGTAAGAAGACATGATCTTAATATGATTATTATTAGGCTAGCAACATAGTCATCTGAAACCATTTTTATATTTGGAGGTTTTGGTTCAGCTCGCTGTCTGTTATGCAAACACAGTTTGAGTTTATATAGAAAATTGTGCTCTAGGTTAGAAGTAACACTATCTTTACATCCATATATTTATTATGATGAAATTTAATATGAACTTGTCTAGCACTTCATTGTTTCATAAACTGAATCACCAAGTGTTGTCTAAATGCATTCATTGTTAGTGTTATAAGACATTTTAATAAGACTGCCTGAATTCTTTCTGTCAGCAAAGTAAACATTGGTGAACCATCAGCACAGAGCTCCAGTCCATAAATAACATGAAATCACAGGGACACACAACAAATTGTAAGATATAAAATGTAAATAAATATAAGCAGATTGCATTGAACTATACATGAAGCCATGTAAAAAAGTGACTTTCAAAGATGTAAAATGATCAGAATACTGCATTTATTGTTTTACTGTCCATCATGTGCTGCACATTGCTCTGTTATCCAGTGTTTGAACTGCAGTCTGGTCCTTGGTGTAGAGTTTGCCCTGTGGTCCCAGTGTCTGCACCACACTTACTGTATTCACTTGTCTGTAACACTGGAGCCCAGCAGTTTAAAGGAGTCTCGAACTAATTCAGGGGGTTCTTTTGCACTTTGACAGTGAGGTTTTTTTTTCCTGATTTAGAGGATTTTATTTATTTCAGGCTCTTATTGATTCCTTCAGATTACCATAACTGGTTTGCGCATGCTAGCAAGTCAATCTGGTAAGACTTGGACTAGTGGTTGAACGGTTCCACGGTTTGGTTCATATTACAGTTTTGGGTCCACGGTTTTCAGTTCAGTTTGGTACACCTTAGTATGTCAGCAAACTTACGTTACATATTATGCACGTATGCAATATAATTCTAATAATGACATCAGTGGTAGCACGCGGGAGCACCTGAAACATGTAAGTGACCTCTCCCTCATTCATAAGGTATTGGCCTAATTAGCCCCTCCGACTTCTGACTCATTTTGCCAGATCGGGTCACATATGCTGAAATCCCTTCATCCTCTACCACAGCATAAGGTCGCATATCTTTAGCTATGAAACTTCCCAGTGCTTTCGTCATGGCTTTCACCCCGTCTGACTTTTCAACGAGATGCTGTTTCAGAGCTGCGGGGAGTAGAAGTTGTGCTTCCCTACCTGAGTCTCTTTTCCTTGCAGTGTCGATTGACACATTGGGGTGATGTCTCTGTGGGTGAGCCAACATAGTGGACATGTTGCCGCTAGCATAAGCAACACTTGTTGCACAATGCTTACACACAGTCGCAGTTTTAGCGCAGTTTCACCACTTTCTTACCGCCATCATCATATGTAACATTAAATCGAAAATGATCCCACACAGCAGACCGAACCAATGCTGCTACTGATGCGTCCTCTAACTCTGGGCGTCCTTTGTCTTTACCGCCATTTGCACAACCTGGCTGCTGCACCAGACACTTGACCCTTCTACCCCTTCATTTGGGTTACTGGTGCAAGGCTTTTTGCAGATGACCTGAACTGAACAACACAGACGTCCCGAACCAAGACAAGTGAACTGAACAGGACGGTTTTTTTTATGAACCGTTCCATCCCTTACTCAGACAGATTTTGCTTTAGATACCAACCACATAATGTTACTTAAACAGAAAATTAATCATGAATCTACTTCTGTTTTAAATAATGTGAAGCTCTCCTCCGTGAATCGCCTCATTATCGTGGTGGAGGGGTTTGTGTGTCCCAGGAGCTATGTTGACTGGGAGCTTTGCCCCCTGGAGGAGGCCCCGGGGCAGACCCAGGACACACTGGAGGGATCATATCGCTCAGTTGGCCTGGGAATGCCATGAGGTCCCCATGGACGAAGAGGTGGTTGGGGAGAGGGCGGTGTGGGCTTCTCTGCTTAGGATAAGTGGATGGATGGCTGGATGGATGGATAGATGGATGGATGGATAATGTGAAGCTCAGAAAGCACTTCAACTCCATCTTCTTTCAGTCAGTTTTTTCTACATGTATCTGTCCCTTCCTATGTTCACAAAAACCCCATTGCACTCTGCAACTACATTAACCACCAAGCAGGTAACCCTGTAAATCTTTCTCACTTGTTCCGATGAAAATCAAACAGATCTCTCATGTGATGAACACACAGAGATGTCTCTGTGGACTCCTCAGTCTGTCTCCACTTTGTTTTTTATGTGAATCATTCTTCAGAGAGGGGAGTTCATACAGGTGAGTCATGGAAAATGGGAAGGATTCTGCAAATAGCTTTAACAATGTCTCCAATGTTTTTCAGCCCACAGCCCTGTCTCATTTCCTTTAGCTGCTCCTGCACCTGAAACTACGAGCTGATTAAACCTAAGAGTGAAATGTAAGTACCTGCAGATGGTAGGGGATATGATAGTGTAGAGCTGGAGCACTGGGAATTGAATATTTTAGTATATTGGTGTCTTGGCCAGTGTGACTCCACCGACTGGTTCTGGATATTTTGTAAAACTCAGCATTAGCATTTTGGCTGCCACCATGGTGGGTTTTATAGCCAAAAGTGACCATGTTTGTATGAAAGGGTGTAGTTATCAGCTAATGCTAGTGAGCTTGATTAGCCATAAACTGTATGGGTCCAATGCACAGACACATACCTGCCAGTTAACACTAAGTAACAGACCAATAAAATACTAGAATTTCACCACCTAAACTGAAGCCCAAACTTCTTGAATGGTCTGTACCACACATGAACCATATTATCAGTTAAATGCACAAACAGCACAAACAAGGGGAAGGATGAAGCTAAGCATCCGGGCCAAAGCTGTTTTTGTACCAGGCCGTAAGGCTGGGCATTTGAACGTGGGATTCCTCGGGGGACTGGCTCAGCCAGGGTTTTGGCACTTCCATGCGGCAACTGTTTTGCCACTTGGCTACACTCTGGACTCTGCCAGTCTATCACAAGGCTAACAGAGACAACCATGTAGTCTTGCATTAAAACATACAATCAGTTTAGATTCACCAGTTTGCCTAACATGCATAGCTTTGGAGTGTGGGAGGAAACCCACACAGGCACAGGGAGAACATGCAGACTCCACACAGGCAGGCCTCAGCCAACCCTGTGAGGCACCGCTGTGCCATCCATGGCAAACATATTCAGTGCATTTGAAATAATTAAAACAAATACATTAAAACCCATGTAGTATGTACAAAAGTTAAAATTCAAGTGTTTAGGCACTCAAACCAGAAGCACAGATATTGTTGTCCATGTATCCCTTCACTTGACCCAAAAACAAAATGTGGACCATTTCACTCTGTAACAATGACTCAGCCAGTTACTCAGCCAGACTATTCAGCCTGCCAGCCATCAAACAATGAGCCAAGCATCATTTGTCTAGCCAGAAAGTCAGGTAGACCACTCTTTCATGCTAACTCGCTCTCTCAAACTAAGCTGTCCAGCAAGCTCGACAGTTTGACAAACGTCCAGTCAGCTCATTGCTCTGTCAATCATCTGCTCATACCTCTTTTCCTCAAATAGACCAGTCATCCATCATGCAAAAGTTAGACACACATCAACCCAGTAACTCTGCAATTCACCTCCAGGCAGCTCGGCAGGTCCGCAGCTCTCTCTCTCTGGGTCAATATCAGACACCCACAGGGTCTTGGTGCAGCTCTTCCACAGACCATAGTGGGCTGTCAGACAAGTCTGCAAAACAAAGGCCGAAGAGTTGTTGTTTTAAGATCAGGGGTAATATTTTTTGCCATCTATCACAGGGTTCTGCTCCTTGGAGCAAACATTTCATTTCTAAAAGGAAATGACTGTTTAATTGGGATTGCTCCCCATACTTCTTGTACGTCTGGACAGATAATAATTTCTGAGACAACCTGACACATCTATGCATCAGAGAAAATAACACCATAAGTCATGAACAGAAAAAAGTCTGAGTTCCACCTGATTGTTATAGAAATTCTTCAGGGGTGCCAGCTCCACCCAGAACTCTGTCCCGACCCCGAGGACTGTCAGGACTACACCAACAATGGCGACAAAGAACGCTAATTTGATCTGGTGACAAAACACAACAGGAACCATTTCAGTTAACATAAGGAAGTGTATGAGCACCAGTCTTTAGGTGTAGGCTCAGATACAGTGCCCTTTACAGACTGCGCTTTACTTGTTAGCATTAATTCCCAGATATTCCCAATTTACAGGGGCACCAAACTGCCAAAATCTAAAACAGAAAAATATAAATTACTCCAAAAAAAAAGTGCCATTAACTAAGATTAGGACCGCTCTTTCTGTTTCCGTTTATTTTATGTTTAATTTACAATACTGGGCAAAAGTCTTGAGCCACCATTTCTTTATATTTTTCTAAGAAAACGTGAAATAGTTGCAGTGATTTATTGAAACGTGCAAACATAAATGGAAATTCAGTATATAAGGCAAAAACAGAGTATGTACAATTCTGACAATGGTCCCCTTTATTCCTCAGCACCACCTGAACTCTCTTAGAAAAGCTTTCTTGGCATTTCTTAAAGTAGCCTTCAGGAATAGTTCTCAGCTCCATCCATGCATCCAAGCTTATGAGGAAGTTCAATAAGGAAGCCCCGTATTGACTCCTGACTGCTTTCCTGATGTTTGGCTGCTAGTTTATCACTTCTGCTTTTCCGTGCTGTCAAACTCAAAGCTGACATCACTGATCTGGTCCAATCGTCTTTCTGCCCACATTCTTCAAGCCAATCAGCCTCCACTTTGCATACTTTAAATCTCACTGCTTACCTGTCATTCTTCCTTGAAACCTTCCTCCTCCCAACTCCACCTCACTCAAATCACTCAGTGGTCTACCCAAGCCTCCATCTTTATCTTCACCACCACCAGCATCTAGACTCCGGGGGGGTCCTGCTCTAATTCCTGTCATTGCCGGGATTCCGATCAACTTCGATGGGCCATCGGAGTCTAACCGCCAAATAGCTTAACTGAATTCTGTATATCAATGAATAATGTTCAACTGTGTGTGTGTGTGTGTGTGTGTGTGTGTGTGTGTGTGTGTGTGTGTGTGTGTGTGTGTGTGTGTGTGTGTGTGTGTGTGTGTGTGTGTGTGTGTGCGTGTGTATTATTTTAACAGTTCTTAAAAGAATTTCTTTTGTCATCATGAGAATGAGTGGATGTTCATTCAAAGAGTGTTATGGTGAAAAAATTCAGCCTATTTGCCTTCAATAAGAACATCATTAGATAAATTCTTTAACAATGTCCTAACAAACAGAAATATTAAAAAAATAAAAGGCTGGAATAAATATGTTTAGGGAAATAATGCATATAAAATAAGCATAGTGAAGGTAAATGAAGACATCAGTTTGTTTTATCTCAACGTCTCAACTCAAATTTTTTAACAATAGTTTTTAGTGTATTTGATTGCATAATTGTTTAGTTCTTTAATTTTAATTTTGGCAGTGTTGATCCTCCATACCATCCAGACAATAAATGGCAGCATAGAAACAGGCCTCCTACCCATCACTCCTACACACAGCACTACACCAAATCAAAATGGTGCTTTCAGAGGTGTCTGGCTGAGCTCAGTTACATAAAATTTCATAGATAACATACACCAGTGGTTAAGTCTGTAAAGCACTTAATTCTACTGATGTTTTTTAACCATAAATCATAGTGACAAAACAACGTCCCATTCCTCAGCACCCATGAAGCCTTTGTACAACCTTTATGAGTGTGAGTGTCATTCGTCTGCTCATCTCTTCAGATAGAGGTTAGAGAGACGTGACTTTAGATGGCAAGGGCAGAAAATTATTATTATAGAAAAATGAAAAACAAAAGTTAATTTCAGCTGTTAGAATTTTTTTATAGTTACATACTAATTTTAGTTACATGCCTATAGATTACACTTGTGTTTACACTTTCTCACCTTTTGTCAGATAATTTGATCTCTTGAAAATATGTATTTTCTAACATTAGAAGCCATTTTCTGATTCTGTGGTGCATTCCTTGTACATTGATTTCACTTGAAAAGGCAGCAGTATGATTGATTGCTTCCATAACCTCTAGAGTATGTTCGTGCAGCCACAGGGTAATATGAAACCAATCACCTTTCCTTCCTGGGCCTCACTCATGGCATGTCCTGCTGATGTCGTCCTGCGGCGCTTTTTCCCACCAAATGTACTGCGTCCAGTCATCAGGCTGGCCAGACCTCCAGCACCCTGGGCTGGTCCTCCTGGTAATCCTGGTGCAGGTCCTCCAACCACTCCCGGTGTACCTGGGCCTACAGTGCGGCCCTCCTCATCAGGCACAAAAAACGTAGACCACATTTTGTAGAAAATATAAGACTGCCAAGGCAGTCAAACAGGGTTCAGTTTGAGACCAAGCGTGCTTTGTTTTTGACTTGAGGCAAAACTCAGAGGAACGAGCAAGTTGGAAAGAAGGGAAGAAAAAAAGTTAAGTGTCCTTGGGCCCAGAAGCTGAACATGCAACGTCTTTAGCAGGAAAAGGTGTCAATTATTCTTCTCTTGAAGAAAACCGTGAGAGAAACGGTGGCTTGGTGGAGAGATACAAAACTGATAAATGAATCATGGTGGAAAAAATAAACAATTACAGAGTACAGAAGATGCACAGAAAAGAGTGTCTGCTGAACATCAGAGGTCAGGAGTGTAGGAAGGGACAGCTCCTGAGAGGAAAAAGAGGGAACAAAGAATGAGAAGGTAACAGCATAATAAAAATAGGCTTCACATACAGTATATATGGAGTATTCCCATCACGCATGCTATAACGTGTAGCTGTCGCATCAATTTCTTATATCAAACACGTCTGAAACATGTCTGTGTGCATATGCAGTAGAAGTACAAGCGTCACCATTTCTTCAGCACTGCTCGGGTCCTTGGTTTGGACTCCATAAACTCCTGTTTCTTACCTGCTAAGAGCTCAGTTATCTTTGCTAATTGCTGGCAGGTGGCCTCCAGTTTGTTTGTCAGAGCCTATCCACTGAAACCTTTCTGCAATAATTGTTGATAAGAGAGAAGAAAACTGAATAAAGGCATGGAAACCTTAAGCAGAGCTGATGACACCAGCATGAATGAGGAATCATGGGTTATGGATTCAACTAATAGACCATCATGGAGACATTTTACACTTGGATAACAAAGACAGGTCTCCTTGTATGGAAAGCCAAACTAAATAGACTAGAGTCTGGAGTGACAGTGCTCTATGGTAGGATTCATTTGGATGTGTTTCAGACTTCAACACTCTCACTTCCCAATCCCTTTGAATGGGATGCTTTTCCAAACTGACCTATGGATTAATTAGCATGTTGTACGAGAACAAAGTTACTAATAGGCGGCTAGTCTGGCACCAGCAAAGATACCCCATAAATGTCAAGAATCAAACACGGAACAATGCATCTGTGTGAATCCTGAACACAATACGGGCACAAAATCTGACAGTGACAGGCAGACTGAAAAACCAGCACTGCCATGGTGGGCTGGTTTTTCCCATGCTTTAAAATAAAAAACATGGAAGCATGCTTTCTCTGTTTCCTCCCACAGTCCAAAAACATGCAGTTAGTGGGGTTAGATTAACTGGTGAGCCTAAATTGCCCATTGGTCTGAATGTGAGTGGATGGTGGTGTGTCTCTGTGTTACTCCTGTGACAGGCTGGCGACCTGTACAGGTGTACCCTGCCTCTGCTCTATGCCAGCTGGGATAGACTCCAGCCCCCCTGAAAAGGATAAATGGAAGAAGATGGATGGATGGATGCTTACAAACTTTCTCCAGCTAAATGTGTTTCTGAAACCACGGCCAGATTTGTCTTCATTCTAGATCAACAATATTTGGCAAAAACAATTGTCAGGAGTTTCCTGATGCACCCAAGATTTGCAAAACTTAGCCTTGATCAAATTTTTATCTTTAATCTTTAATTAGGAGCAGGCATCTCCATGCTTCATTGCTCAAAATGAAATGCACATTTCCAGGATGCTCATCTGGTTACACAGCCACAAAATGGGAAGCCTGGCAAAGACGGGTCCTGCGGGCACACAGTGTAAGTCAAGCACACACTGAAGGATTCCTCCCTTCTTTAGCACAAGGAAACAGCACAACATGGAACAGAAGACTGTGCTGTCCTGAATGACAGCAGCTGTGTTATTCTCACTTTTGTTATCTTTACTCACTTCATTACTTCAGGAATTTGTTTCTGCAACTTTACCATCTTGTGAAATAGGTTGTAAAATGTTGTGACCTATTCATGATTCATAAAAAACATGCGCAGCTTTGAGGGGAACCATCTAATATTTTCCTCTTTCAGCCCTGACAGGAATGTTGTTACAAGCTGTTGTTGTTTGCCTCCATAAACTGCTTTTCTTTTGGCAAATTTCTTCAGCAACAATTTGGAAATCAGCTTTGGATAATGAAAGAGATGGTCCTGTTTCACACCAAATGCATAACATGTGAAAGTTTACTGAATATAAATGTATTTTTATTGTTAAATCAAACTGAGTAACATTAATGTGCTGCATCCAAGCCCTGTGAAGTCATTTATTGTTATGGACACTACAGCCTGCAACATGCTGCACAAAACTGCACAAGCCTGTCACATAATTCATCCTTATGGCTGCAGCAATATCACACGCATGAGATAGTTATAAAACAATTAAGTGTTGTAATGATGGAATGTTTATATTTGCTGTTGCATCACTAAGTTATGCACAGTTAGAGGCACTGCACAGTTTTTCCAACATCACACATAACAAATGATTATAGTCTTCATACATATATGCTCTAAAGAATATATTCATGCAAAGGACATTCTCAGTAATTACAAGTGTTATAAATAAAATAAAGGCTATAATAGACAATAAAATGTGTGTGTGTGTCTGTGTGTGTGATATCAGTAATGACTTCTTGTAATTTTTTTTAGGAAAAAAGCATTAAACATGCAGAATTAAATGTAATAAAATGAGTATTAAAGGAAGTGCAAACATGTTGCACCATAATCTGGAGAGTAGTCCATATATCAAAGAAAAAGCTATTTATATTTAATGATTACAACCAAAACCTGTGTGAGCTTCATATCATCAACATCAACTCATATAAAATGATTTCACTGGAAAATAATATTGAGTTATAATATCGTGCTGTACGGGTGAGCCCAGTTTTGTGGCTGACCTGCAGATTAAAGCATAGGATTATTTATGCCAGGATTTATGCCAAGTTATTCATATAATGTGTGAGTTACAGATGATCTTTAGCCAAGTGTACTGTAAATGCTTTTTTTTTTTTTTGCTTTTTTGACACAGTTGTCGTGAAAGTTTGAGCCAAATAAAATTAATTAGTTAAATGTTAAATGTGAACGTTCCCAAAACTCTGATGGAGCCACAAACATGTTCATAAAAGGCGCTGACTGTGTGACGTGAGCCCAAATAAAGCAGCTGCCCTGGAACTAAAGTCCACTGTATTCAATAACTGCATTCAGAGAGAACGAACACAGCACTGCAGAGAAGTCACAAACAGTAGAAATAATTTTCTGTCCCCTGTTCTACATTTTTCATAAGGACACTGAGGCAATACAAAAGCACTTAGCATAGTGGTGTCACAATCAATTATCTATTTTGAGATGTTATGTGGCAGCCAGCACACAGAGAAACAGTCAGCATAGTGAAATCTTAACCTGCTGTCTGTTCTCAGATACTTTGTGGTACCTCAGCCACACTCATCGTGTTCCAGACACAACCAATTATCTATTTGCAGAAACTGTGTGATAGCGCAGTCACACAGACACACCGCCGGTGAATCGAGCCTTAAACCCTGTTTGTCTGCAGGGTGAATGAAGCAGCTGTCCCGCTGAGCTCCACCCGGATGTGGTGACAACAGACACGATGTGCAATCCTGCCTCTTGTTAGCAAAAATGAAGCATGTTCCCCGGGGAGAAGACACAACTTTACTTTCACATCAGCGTCAGATAAGAAGCCACAGAGTGCAAGCTCAGGGAAGTATGCAGTCAGGTTTATGAATCAGAGATAATAAGCCAAAACAACACAGTGGAAAATGTGGACCATGTGGTCGCGCTAGCGGACAGCATGCCCTATTTAAGGCACATCTTCAAAATCCTAACGCTTATACATAATAATTACTTCATTATATTAATTTCTGTCAGCACCTTGATTGTGGAAGTGTTATCATAGGTCAGAGGAGGATTTGAGCCTATCCTAGTTGACAATCAGACACCCTGGACATGTCACCAACCATGCATACTCCCACTTGAGGTCAATTTAGTGTCACTAATGAACCGAACAGACATGTAACCCCACACAGGCTCAGTGAAAGTCCTCAGATGAGGTGCACCATTATCATGGCCTGAAGAGTTAAAAGCACCAACAGTATCGTGATTTATGTTGAAATCTTGAAGGGAATATGATAATAATGATATCATTAGTTTACTGTTTATTTTGACAGATGAATTACACTCAGAATACAAGTGCAGACAGGAGGAGATAGAGTAACCATAACTGTACCAAAGTCATTATTTATGATTTCACCATATCGTCAACATGGTATTGATATTATAACCTGTTATCACTGAGACCTGTGTATCTTATTGTTTCAGTGACAATCTCTTTTGTCTTTGTTGTTTACAATAAACTCAAATTAGCCACATTTCTGCTGAAACTGTAAATAATTAAAATATTCTGTCACCAAATTCAATAAAATAATATTTCCCATGTGTGAAACATTACGTCACAGGTATTATGTGTAAAGTTTGTTACCTTCATATCTCTGTCATTCCTTGTTTTTCTGTGCCTTTTGGATTAGTAACATCAGGTTAGCACAGACTCACCCTGTGAACAACACGCTGTTCAAACACTGTGAGCAGTTACATTCAGCATGTCTTCTTTCATAGTGTCCATGTTATTTGCACATTTTGACTCAAAAAGTATTTGAATACAGTGAAGTTTAACAAAACAAAGTAAAGAATTCAGGGAAAGTGAGCAGGATCAGCCACTGATGTGCTCAGGGAGTGTGAGTCCATGCAGTGCTGATGCTTCAGGTTGTACAGTGCACCTGTGGTTATTATCTTGCATTAATAGACATAGAGAAACATTGATGTAGTGTCAGAATATGTAACAACAAGATTGAGTTTCTGGTTCTTGTTTGCCCCTGACACATACTTGCTAAAGTAAAACATTTACCTTTAAAAGAGGTAAAACTAAAGTGAACGACCCTGCAAACAGCAGCAGGATTGTTTAAAAAGAAAATACCAACTGCATTCTGTGATATCACTCACACTCCTATAAGTAACTAACAATAAACTGCATGCAATCTGACACAAAGCCAGTGGTGAAAAACGCTCAGTATGAGCTTACAAATCAACAGCAAACACACAAAGTCGTATCTGTCACTGCTGCTCATAGCTGGTTTATAATATTGGTTAAGGGTTCAGGAAATGAGCTGATGCAAAGTGTCCCACACCTGTTAAAACAAGGTAAAGTCATACTCATCATCATGGTCTTACTCATCAAACTCATCACGGCTCTCCTTATAAGGCATCCGACTGGACACAGCTGTGACCAGCGTCAACCTTAACAAGTTCACACTCTTTCTCAGTGAATCTAAAGATCACACACACACACACACAGAGCAAATGCCATAAACACTCTGTGCAAGCAGCATTTGAAGGAGAAGTCAGTTGAGCTTTATTTCCCCCGTCAGAGTGCAGCAGCAGCCAGAAATAATGATCATGCTGAAATCAGACACATTAGTTTCACTTTTTCACTCTTTAACACGTGCTGCACGCCGGCTTCACGGCGCGCCGCCGCCTCACAAACATCACAACAATGAGATTAACAAGTTGCTGACCTGGTTTTTGTGTGTGTGGTTCTGCTCGGAGTGACGGGCGAGGCGCGGCTGGGAGAGGGAGTGGGGAAAAGTGAAAGGATGAGGGAGGGGGAGGAAAAAGGGAGTGGAGGTCAAAGTGGCTCGGTGTTACGTCTGAGGGAGGGTGGGTGGGGTTGCATGTGCTCATGTTTGAAAGAGGAGGTGAAATAGAGCATCAGCTAAATGCCCGCGCATGTGTGTGTGTGTACACCTGTGCACATGTGTGTCTGCATGTATATAGGGTTGCAGGATGAATGGAGGTTACATACCTTGAGTGAGCAGTCATATGTGAATGTGCAGCCCTCTGAATTAACTTATGTGCTCCTGTATGTGTGTGTTTGTTCCCTAAGCCAATGTATGAAATGTGTGTGTGTGTGTGTGTGTAGTATTCAGTCACATTGTATCTTCTGTAAGTGAATCTGTCTTTACGCTAACATGGACAGTGGTGTTGGATTTGTATCTCAGCTTTAAAATGTATGTGTGCGAAAATGGGCACACACACTTATATCCATTCCTTTGACGGCACACGTGTGTGTGTGTGTGTGTGTGTGTGTGTGTGTGTGTGTGTGTGTGTGTGTGTGTGTGTGTGTGTGTGTGTGTGTGTGTGTGTGTGCGTGTGCACCTCCTCCTTCTATTTTTGCCCACCACCTGTTAATGACACTAAATCCGACCCAGGGGAAAGGGCTGCAGCAGGGGGCCTGTGTCAGCTGCACCCTGGCTGTGAGGCTCATGTCTACGATCCCACTGATTGAAAAGGGAATTGTAGATTCAACACCTCAAGTAACACTGCCGGTTGGCTCGTGTGATCGGATGTTAGACTGCTGAGATTGATTCCACCAGACTGAAAACCTGATAGCTTACTGCCAGCTGACACAAGCAGTGAGACACCTTGCCCAGTTAGTTTGTCAAAACATATTTAAAGCATTTCCCTTGGTCTTTAAGGACAATTATAAAAACATGTCAAACTGTGAAACACTGATCATCTTTTCTTAACATCTACTGGATGCCCTTCTTGCAGTTTCCAGGTAGGCAACACTCAAGTACAACAGTTGTTTAATATTACAGTTTTATCAGTTAAAAAAACAAACAAACAAATATTCTCACTTCTGCGAAAGAAACAGAAAGTCTACAGGAAGGGGCACTGGAACTGAACTGGTGTCCTTTTCATATGGAATCAATTTCTTATCATGTCCTGCTGAAATATCGTAATACTGAATCAAGTAACACTGAATCCATTAAGACTGAACCCAGTAACACTGATCTTTGGACTTGGCATGGGCATTGTGTGGCTGTCTGTTCAGAGCAATTTAATAACCACTGTATTAAAGAAAACAGAGACACATGCTGTATGTGGAAACACATTTTGACCTGCTTTCCTGTGGTGATCACATCAATGGGTATTTAACTGAAAACGTTATAGAGCTGTTCCCTAATGCTTGCTGAAGGGAGGGCCACATCCTACCACAACAACCAAAACCAAACAACAAGAAGTGTTCTCAAGGCAGGCTGAGAACACAAAAGGCTCTTTGGCTACTTTTTGTGCGGATATTTTTGAACTGATTCCATGTGTGATGTCTCACCAATGCAAAAATGAAGGGCTGGGATTTATTACCACTGCCTGAAACATTATTTTTGAATAATGTAACAGCTACAGACAGTGCACTGGAAACCACAAGACTGATCTTTAGAGGAAAAAAATGTCACCATCATGCTACAGAGTGGCTGTGAAAACCTATGAAAACTAGAAACTCTTAGGCGGAGAGTGATGCAGCATGAAAAAAGCTGTTTTTGTTTTGTTTGGTCAGACATGATATTTGCACTAATGCTGTCTGTTATGTAATGCTCTGCTATATTAGTGCTGTCATTAAAGAAAAAAACTCTAACCAAAAATAAAAGTCAGAAGGAGATTCAGATTTTCCACAATCATAACCCGTCAGTGTTATTACATGAGGGTACAGATGTGGTGGGTCTGGGACCCAGAGTTTTGCATTTTGCAGTTTCATGATTTAAGATTTTGTGCTGAAGATTATTTTGAAGTTCTACATGAAATCAGTATGATATTATTTGCTTCTGAGTTTTGTCACCTTTGCTTCTACATCTCAGCTCCATGTTAGATGATGTTAGTTCCCTGCAGGTCCAGTCTGTCCTTGTCTCATCTCTGTGTCTCCTGTTCTTTGGTCTACCATGGGAGGAGGCCCCGATGAAGACCCAGAACACAATGGAGAGATAATTGTGTATATATATATATATATATATATAAATACATAAATAAGTAACCAAAATATTTATAAATTTTTAAAATATTTATCTATTTATATATTTCAAATATATACACACATTTATATATATTTTTATATAGAATATTTATATAAATAACTATGTAAAAAAATGATAAGAAAATCTAAATGGGGTAGCACGGTGGCACAGTGGTAAGCACTGCTGCCGCACAGTTGGAATAACATCTGTAACGTCTAGGTTTGATTCCACCTTGGCCCGGGCCTCTCCCTCTCTCTGTGTGGAGTTTGCATGTTCTCCCCGTGCTTGTGTTGGTTTCCTCTGGGTACTCCGGTTCCCTCAAACATTCCAAAGAAATCCACTTACAGGGATTAGGTTAATTGGAAACTTTAAATTGCTGATAGGTGTGAATGAGTGTGAAAGGTTGTTTGTCTCTCTGTTTTGGCCTTGCGACAGGCTGGCGACCTGTTCAGGGTGTACCCTGCCCCTTGCCCTATGACAGCTGAGATAGGCTCCAACGCCCTTGTGACCAAATGGATGGGTGGATGGAAAACATATATACAGTGGTGGCTGTAGCTCAGTGGGTAGAGCAGGTCACCTACAGATCAGAAGGTCAGCGGTTCGATTCCTGCCTACTCCAGACGACATGCCAATGTAACCTTGGGCAAGATACTTAACCCCAAGTTGAGTGTGAAGTGTGCTTGTATGAATGGGTTTGCATGGGTAAATGTAATACGTGTTGTATAGAAAAGCACTATATAAGAATCACCCACTGGTATGGTACGGTAATGTATGGTATGTTAACGTACTGTATGGTAATATATGGTAGGCTATGGTATGTTAAAGTACTGTATGGTAATATATGGTAGGCTATGGTATGTTAACGTACTGTATGGTAATATATGGTAGGCTATGAGATGTTAATGTACTGTATGGTAGGGAATGATAATGTAAGGTCCGGTGTGGTACAGTGATGTACGGTATAATATTTATATAAATTTATTAGGGGTGGGACTCGATTAAAAAAAATAATCTAATTAATTAGGAACTTTGTAATTAATTAATTGAAATTAATCTCATTTTAATCGCATTTGAATATTTAACATTGTAAATATTAATTTGCAGAGGTGAGGGCAGTTGATGCTGATATGAAGGCTAGCCGCTCGCTTCCAGCCTTTGCGATCTTCGTGGGCTACGAAGGTCTACGTGGGCCGGTTCCTTTGAAGGATCCGGCCCCTGAATTTTTGACATCGTGTGTCGATATAATCTGTATGCCGGGAACTCGTGCACTGAGAAACGTTCCACGGTGCAAAGTGCGATTAAAATGCGTTAAATTTTTAATTTGTTATTTTCCCTGCAATTAATTAATCGAAATTAACGCATTAAAGTCCCACCCCTAAAATTTAGATGAAATATATTAAAATTTTTAACTAATGTTAAAAAAATATTTAAAAAAATAAAAAAATATATGTAAATAAGTAGATATAATATATTTTTTAATTTATATATATATTTTATATAAATTATTTAAATAAATAAATACTGAAAAATTACAAATAAATAAATCGATGTACACAATTATATGTATAGAAATATTGAAATATATAAATATATATATATTTATATGTAAAAATATTTTATATGCATTTTTATGCTTTTTTTTTTTTTTTTTTTTTTATCAGTGTATGAACGCGCATCGTGTTCTGCGTCCTGATTGACTGTCAATCAGTCTCCTCCGTCCCTCGTCTCTGTCCACCACAGAATGTGTTCGGCTTGAAAACAGGTTTTGATCTTTGGTTTCCTTCTATAGTGCTGTATAATATTTGTAAAAAATAAAGCTGGGTTATTTTTGGAACGTAACCCCCGCGATAAACGAGGGTTCACTGTATACATAGTTTTTTAAATTTATACATTTATATGTATATTATATATTTTATATATGTTACGGTACGGTACGGTATGGTTAGGTACACTATGGAAAGGTAGGGTATGGTATGGTACGGTAATATATGGTATGGTACAGTACGGTACAGTACGGTACGGTACGGTAATGTACGGTACGGTAATGTATGGTAAGGTACGATACGGTACGGTAATGTATGGTACAGTAATGCTCAGTACGGTACGGTAAATATGGTATGGTGCGGTATGGTACGGTAATGTAATGTAATGTATGGTCCTGTACAGTACGGTACAGTAATGTAAGAACTGCTGATTCGGTGGTGTCTTTTAAAAAAACAGGTCAAAACTCATCTTTTTAGGCTTGCATTTGATTAGTTTATTTTCTATTTTATTTTATTTTATCTTATTTTATTTTATTTTATTTCATACATATTAATATATGTATGTATATATATATATATATATATATATATATATATATATATATATATATATATATATATATATATATATATATATATATATATTTGTCCTCCTTACTCCAATTATAATTTGTTTTAAAGTTGTGATCTTGGTATCTATGTCTTGAGAGGTGCTATATAAATGATACTGATGACTATCACGCATTTGTGCAGCCATTTGGAAACAGTTTCTCCATTATGCACTGCACATTATGTATTCATCATTATAATGTTTGCTCTAAAGAGAGCACTTAGACTCAGAGCCATGATGCTTAATTCACTGGATGTTTTTCAAAATCTGCATTTTATGCATTTATATGCATATATAAAAAATAATGAGCACCTTTGTTCTATATATATATATATATATATATATATATATATATATATATATATATACACATTTTTTTTCTGTATGAAACATATCATGTTACTGCTGTGGGATCCATGTGCTGTATTTGCTGTTGATGTGAGTTTTGGGACAGCTGTGCAGCTAATTCAAAAGCTTCACTAAAGCATTATTTCTCCTGACAGTCATATCCAACAAATCAATTCAGCTTTACTTAGAGGAGCTATGAGCAGGGCTCATCGAAACAGTGGTCAAATGATGGGTAAAATTAAAAGTCCAGTATGAGGGCCTCTAACAAACAAAGCAGTCTCTAAAACTAAAGTGACGTTGATATCTTAACAAATCCATTGTGTGTGTTCTAACTCAGTGTGTTGCTGTGATACATGTAGTTCATTTTCCATCCATCTAATCAGGGGGTCAGTGCATGCCCGGTCCTCCTGCTGCCAGAGACAGAGAATACTGCAGTCAGATGTGCCTGGCATTGTGATAAACTGTGTGTGAACAAGCAAGAGGGTTAGACACAGAGGCCGACAAAGATGGATGACTGGATCCGAGGGAGAGAAAGAGAAGAGGACCTTGGAAGAAAGAGAAGGATGATGGACAGAGATGAGACATGCTCAGACTGTGCACCTCACTGCTCAGGCAGAGCAGCTGAATTAAAATGCAGAGCATTCAAAGGTGGCTGATGGAGACTCAGAGTTATGACCTGATCAGATTTTTCCATTAGAAATGCTTTCTTTTTACTGAGGAGGTTGTACACAAAGAGGATACAGTGCTTCTGTTTCATCTCATGGCAGACACTGAGGCTTCTGTGTATGGTACAGAAGAAATGTAGGAAGGCAAGAAAAGGCAGCAGTTTTTTTTTTTGCATTGCTTGACTTTTCTTATTCTACCATTTCTTGAAAGTGGAGAAGGTGACTTCACTGCAAACTTCAGAGAGTTCAGCTGGAACAACAAAAGGCTCAGAGCTTTGTTCAAGGACGCTGGGTGCTCAGCGTTCAGGGAAAATAAAATATTACTTATTCATTTTCTTCTCCCAGTTCACCCAACCAATCATGGGATATGTTTCAGTGACCTTCTGGCACAGTGCCACCAGCTTATTTGCATAATATTAGTTTGAAATAAAGATACTTGATGAAATTAATGTCCCCTGTGCAATAGTGACCCCTGACCATAAGGTGGCACTACCTGGCAGAGAGGCATGGGGGGGTGGAGGGTGTGAAACTAAGCTGCTCTGATCCTTAAGGCATGCCGAGAGTTAGAACCCTGAACCGTGAACTTATGTGCTGCAGTGAGGTCTAATGAGATTACACCAACACGACGGGAGAAGAGGATACATGAGGGCGCATGAACCACTGAGGATGAGCCTGCCCAAGTTCATGGTTACTGACTGCTGGGAATCTCTAACACTGCAGGTTTACAATAATAGTTATTTCAAGGCATTTAAAATGAGGTATAAACTCTACAGTATTTGTAGGTATGGTAAAGACTCCATGACAAAGCTCTTTGCAACAATGAACTTGCTTTTAACAGGAAAAGATCTCCAGCAGACTTCGGCCCAGAGGGGGCAGCAGTCTGCTGAAACCTGGGGGGGTGAAGGAAAAGAGAAGCGAGGAAAGATCGGCATGGAGGGAAAGAAACAAGTTTACATGATCCAACAATGGTGCAGTCATGTGAAAAAGAAACCTTTCACAGGACTCTGTGTAGTCTTGTGAGCAGATAAGTGACCACCCTTACTGCTTCCATAGGAATGAAGAAGGTAAGCAGCAGCCAGGTGCTGCTGATCAAATGCAGCAGGTTTGAGCACCTGTATAAAACCCAAGAGCTCCATCTCAGACTGTACAGGCCTCAGCTGTTAAATGTTAGAGTTCATGATAGCACAGTTAGAAGCAGACTGAACAAGTGTGGCTTATTTGAAAGGATTCTCTCTGTAAAGAACATGGCAGCACAGCTCAGGTTTACAAAGTTGCATCAGGACAAACCATAAGATTTCTGAAACAGTGTCCGCTGGACAGAACAGATGGAAGTGGAGATGTTTGGCTGTAATGCATGGGGCTGTGTTTGACATCAACCTTCGAGCATGGTGGAGGAGGGCTGATGATTTGGGCTTGTTTTCCAGCCACAGGATCTGGACACCTTAAAGTCACTGAGTACCAAAGTATTCTAGAGTCAATGTGATGCCATCTGTCTCACAGCTAAAGCTCATCCAAACCTGGATCATGCAACAGGACAATGAGCAGGGATCAAGGAGTACTGTGAAAACTCATTTTCACATGACTGTGTTAGGTCATCTTCAAACTTCTGACTTTGTTTCTTCATTTTAAAAAAAATCATAAATGTTTTTATTTGTGTCCATCTTTCACCTCTAGCAGCAAGCCCCCGCCACTGATCTTTAGCATACTCGCAGAAGGCTATGAAGACGTTTGAAACCTTTTTGCCCTTCATACCCTGTGAGCTAACAGCAAAGACAGGCTGTCATATGTTGCTTCATGGCAGCTGCAGAAAATCAGTTCAAGTGGGGGCATAACATATGTTCCCTCTTCCTCCTTCTTCCATCTTCTTTTTCTCTCCTCAGACACGAAAAACACACATTTGTTCATAACTTTCACAAAGCTGCAATTTAAATTAGGCAAGGAAACTTATTATAACAACATGTAGTGCAGAACCACGGTACATATTAGTTATTTTAATGACACTTTTCAAAACAAACATATGGGTTAGTTACAGTACAATTAAGATGAAGTCCCTCCGTTCTGAAGGATGATGAGCAGTTTAAAGAAGAGATTTTACATGCCTGTATGCATGTTATTAAAAGCTGCAGCCATGCACAGAGACTTAAAGCCAAACATCTCCTTCCTCCTTTGTGTTTCTGCTGCTTTTTGGTTTTTATTTGCTTTTGTCTCCTGGGAGAATCTCTCTGCGTCTCTCCTTGTTTGTCAGTGTGTGTTCCAGTTTCATGCCATTTTGTACTCATTTTATTTTGGTAATTGCTTTCTTTTTGCATCTAGTTGCTTTGCCTGCTTTTTTCACAGCCCTGTGATTGTCAGTTCCTCCCTATGAGATCCCCACATGTTTATATATAGTTTTGTGTCTCCTTTGTCAGTTGGTTTGTTAACCTGTCCCTGCTTTGTGACTTTGATGAGTTCCTTGAGTGTCGGTTTTGATTTTTGTTAGCGTCTCCTTCTGTTTGGCTTTTGTTGGGCTCGTCCTGGATCTTCCCAGCTGTGCTGTTAATTGCTTTCCTTCTCTTGTAAAGTTGCTAAAGATATTTTTTGTATGCCTATATAGCCTTCTTGTTGTCTTGCATTTGAGGCTTCCTTTGAACCACAGTGATGCATCTTTTGAGAAGAGGAAGTCTCATTTGGCACTGGTTTTAGTCATTATTTACTGTGTTGGACGTCTTGTGTAGGAAATTGTAACTGACATGGACAATTACACCGGGAATAAGAAAGACAGTTTGGAATCTGCTCAACAGTATCCAAAACTCTGGCTCCAGGTAAGCACTAAAATAGTTCACCAAATTTGGCCACAATGGATTCTGCTGCTTTTCATGAGTCTCTCTGAGCTAAGGCAGAGACTGCTAAGATAATAAGAAGGAAATTATCAAATAAAAGAAAAATGGGGTATGATGTGAATTTCAGGAAGCTGAAAATAGATATTTTGATGAAACAAATGATGCATGTAATCAAGCCCAACCCTCTCCATGATCTCTTAGTTTCAGATGAACGCAAATGTAGGCAGCTGAGCAAAAACTTAGACATTTCCTTTGTCCTTCAGTCTCTCCGTGCCCTTGTGATTTATCTGCTGTCTCCATCAGCAGCTCTCCCATTTTCAGTTGTTATTGTACTAATGACAGAAGTAATCATCCATCTGCGTCACTGGTGACCTGCATGTGCCACAGTGCAGATCCTGGTTTTAACATACTATTCCACTTGGTGATGGTTTTACGGTCTCATGACATTCAGACACTGACCTTCTTACTGAACTGAGCAGAGTTTTAAAGGTGTCATGCATCATTCTTCCTGTCTTGTTCCTTCATCCATCTATTTATGCTGCACACAAGCATTTCAAAGCCTTTGAAAGAAAAGACTTGATGGCCAATAATTCACACAGAAATGCCCTGTTATATTTTCACAAAAGAAGAGTAAGTTTGCCAAAAGAACCTATCAGTGAGAATATGCTGTACTGGTAGGTTCCACAATAAACAGCATTTTATCATGTGGCTTCCCAATGGTAAAGGTTTGGTTAGGGTTGGGGAGAATAATAGTTGGGTTTGTATGAGGTAAACTCAGCTTTATGCACCTTCACAGGCTCCTGGGTAACTATAAAATCCTTCTCTTCACTCACAAACCCCTACACGCCCCCTGCCCTACAGTACTTATTGGACCTTCTCTTTCCCTACATCCCATCCTGGATGCTGCGCTCCATACAACTTTTCATCAGACTGTGGACAGAGCCCTCAGTGCTGCTGAACACACTCACTCTCAAACAGACTCCCCTGTCATCATGCTACGCCTTGGGTGAGTATTTTCAGAAAGTAGCTGAAATGTCTTCTCACCAACGCCTTTGACCTTTTTTTATGTGTGTAAAGCAACCATGGGTTCCTTGAAAAGTGCTATAAAACTGAGCTGTTATTATTGTGATGATGATTATGATGAAAGATGACGGACCTTTATCCCCACGAAAGAAAAGAAAAGAAAACTTGACTGCGAGCATGTTTATAAGGTTTATAAGGGCTAGCAGCTGTACAGTGGTGGTAGCTTTTTATGGTACCCATCTGGATTGTACTAAGACTTAAAGTTAGAGGTGTAGACACTTTGCCAAAGGGCAGCTATAGACAATAGCTGCCAGGCCTCAGCTCCACTAATTCAAGCTAGTGGACTGGACCTCCCGACCATATCTGTGCTGTTGGTGCCTGTTGGATTTTTAAGGTAAGATAAGAATAAACTTTGTTGTCCCACACTGGAAGTGTGTCTTGGACAAGCACAGCTAGACATATCTGCATTTGTATAATATAAAACAGCAAAATAATAGAAGATTACATAATAGTTTCCCAAAATACAACTCCGGCAAACCTTCAGGTGTTTAACAATGTGGCTGCAGAGCTTTAAAGTGAGTGGAGTATTTAATAGTGCGATAGATGTTGGGGGACTAAGCGCTTATAGAGGGTTGTTTTGCAGCTGCTTGGTCTATAACCTGAGGGTAATTAAAGGATATAGGATGGATCAATGAACAGTTTTCTCATGTTTCATTTGGAGAGACTAGTGCTCTTTGGTTCCTACTACTATCAAAACAATTTTTATCAGTTTCTCAAGCTTCAATTTTGAATTTACTCTAAGCAAGCCAAACTAGGCTGCCTCCATACTTAATCAAGCACTGAATCATATAATGTGTCATTCACAATTATCAGCATTTTCCAAAGTGTATAAAGTACTCTTTTTTAGACCCCCCTCCCCAAAAGTGTACAAGGAAAATGTTGATCTTTTTTCATGACATTTAATTTCACCTGGGTCTTTGGTATTTTAATGTAATAGGAAGTAATAAAACACCTCCTGGAAACCTTGGTATCAAATATACTCTTTCCTACCTATTAAAACATTGTATTGTTGCAGTAATAAAAATCCATCCATCCATTCTCTTTAGGGCTGGAGCCTGTCCCAGCTGTCATAGGGCAAGAGGCAGGGTACACCCTGTAATAAACAGATATACCTATATATTAGAATTTATAGGGTGCAATGAACTGAATTTAATTTGAATGTGAATGTGTATCGCACTGCATGTGCGCAAAATGTACACGCCGCCACACTGTACACAGTGGCAGTGGGGCGATTTGTCATCTGAACAGCCAATCTGTGCCAAAAAACGATTTCCGGTATTTGCCCAAAAAACAATTGCTGGTATTTATATTGTTGTAAATGACTTGTGGATCTATAATCTGTCAAGCATATCTCAAACATCATCTCTTATGAATGATATCAGTTCATTTTGTTATAAAGAACATTTCTGTCTCATGGCAGAAGCTGCGGTCAGTTTTTGGCAACACGGGTCGCCAGTGTTGCCAAATTAGTGATTTTGTCACAAGGCCTTTCAGCGACTGGCAAATTTAGCGACTTTTTCCAGTGACATCAGCGACTTTTGGAGAGTTTAGGAGATATGGCGGTGTTGTGCCAAAAAGTGATTTCTGGTATTTGGGGTGGCTGTAGCTCAGTAGGTAGAGCAGGTCACCTACTGATCGGAAGGTCAGCGGTTCGAATCCTGGCTACTCCGGGCTACATGCCAATGTATCCTTGGGCAAGATACTTAACCCCAAGTTGCTCTCCGACCGTTCTGTCGGAGTATGAATGTGTGTGAATGTTAGCTAATTAAAAGCACTTAGCTTAGTACATATGGAAGTGCTTGTATGAATGGGAGTGCATGGGTGAATGCAAACAGGTTGTATAAGCGCTTTGAGTGCTCATACTGAGTAGAAAAGTGCTATATAAGAACTAGTCCATTTACCATTTATTTGCCAAAAAAAAAAAAATGATTGGTTGTATTTAAAATGCTGTAGATTAATTTCTGGCTTAAAATCTGTGAAACACGTGTCAAACATATCTCTCATGAATGATATCACATCATTCTGAGTGAGAAACAACACTCCTGTCACAGAGAGAAGCTGCAATCTCTTCTTGTCAAAGTGACTTTCACATATTCTTTATTAATGAGGGTCAAAACTATCAGTGACATTAAAAATGTTTTTTTTTTCCTGAGAGATCTGCCAAGAGAGCTGCAGAAATTGCAACAAAGATAACATTACAGTTCTATAAAGAGTAGCCAAAAAGGACTGGGCTGATTATAATGTAGATACAATAATGCAAAGTCATAAATATATTTGCAAAACAAGCCATTGTTTCTTTTTATATATAAGCCCTTCAAGAATCCTGTGCACCACAGTGTATTTACTGACATAAGCAAAGATAAAACATTTTTTAAAAATCGTAATTCACTTTTTGGCACAACACCGGAAGCCTGAAAACTCCGCTGTCACCGTGTTTTGTGTGCATACAGCGTACGGTTTCCATTTTTGGAACAATGCTTCCACTTCTTGTTGAATTTATCTCCGGTGGCTTTGGCTGCTTTCCACACCTGCTGCGCCGCCCTCACAGCTTGTTCCTGTTTAATATCATCTGTAGAGTCTTTCTGTGAATCGATGATGGACTATTTTAGAGAATTCGCTGATCGACATTGCTGCAGACCACACAATAGTGCAGTGGTGTACAAGTGAACGAGAGTGGATGCCTCGGGCATTGGCGGTCAGGCGGCAGTGCTCAAATTACATAGTTCTGACTGACATTTTCTAAATATTTGAAAAGCATACATTGTGTGTTAACCCCCTCCCCCTCAGCATGCAGTTTGTACACTCTGGAAAATGTTGATAATTGTGAATTGTGACCTGGAGTACACATGATCCTACAACGCACTCCAAACAATCTGAACCTCTGAAGAAAATCAAGTCTTTGAGCCAATTTTTACATTAAAAAGTCAACATGTTCTTCCAGTTTAACAAATTTGTCCATACAGATGCCCAAATTCTCATACAAGCTAATCTACTCCATTGTGTTTCCATCAGTGACCTCTGGGTCTTCTACATATACGTATACCCCAAATATCATTTCTTCAGTCTTATCAGTATTCAAATTAAGATAACGACTGTTCCACCACACTTTGAAATCACTGATCTCCCCAGTGTGTACAGATGGGCAGTCATTTGCACATAAAAGAGTTAAAATAATAGTGGAGAATTTAATAACCCAGTTATTTGTCTGGTTACCTTTACACTCATTAATGGGTGAACTCACAGCTCCTTGATGCACCCCTGTGCCACAGTGTTCAGCTGTTGATATTGTGCCACTCACCTTAACTTATTGTGACATGTTCATAAAGAGAGAATAAAACCATTTAGTACTTAAGGGATTGATTTCTAAACGTTAAAGCGTGTGGACCAGCATGTGTGGATGAACAGCATGAAAGGCTGAACTAAAATCAGCAAATACAATCCAATCCAAGCTTTTGGATCTTCTAAATGTTTGCTTATTAAATGTGTGATACTGTGCCCCTCCCTATACACAAACTGAAGAGGTCCAAGCTTGAAGATGTCTCTGGTTTGATCATATTCACAATAACTCTCTCAAAACACATCATCTCTATACATGCAAGTGTAACAGGCCTAAAGCCCTTGTTCTCATGCTTTTGGTGTAGATGACTGTAGCGTTCTTCCATAACTCTGGGACCGTAGGACTTACTGTGTGTTTTGTGCTTCAGTGTTGGTGAGTGAATTTTTCTTGTTTTGTTACTCAGCACGTCTGTGTGATTCAGTTCAATTCAATTTTATTTCTACAGCACCAAATCACAAAAAGCAGTCGCCTCAAGGCAATTTATATTGTAGGTAAAGACCCTACAATAATAGCAATCAGATGACCCCCTTTGAGCAAGCACTTGTTAATAGTGGGAAGGAAAAATCAGACATGTGTGATGTATGTAGAGTATATGGATGCAGCTTCCTAACCAAGCTTCCTAGAAATGGCTTATAATTTATTACTCCAGCTTCCAGTATAAATAATGTCACTGCTGGCTCCAAGAGAGCAGCGTGACAGAGACCAAATTTCTGGCACTCAGCTGACCCTCTGTGAGAAGAACAAACCTTATCCACACTGATAGTATCCACCGAGTTAGTGTTAGCAGCAGCAAACTGCCACTGCTATTCAAAACCAGTTTCATATCTTTTTAGTCAAATGACGTTTTTACAAGTCTGGTATCTGGTATTCTTGTTCAGTCACATATCTTCCTCTTACCTAAAAGCTGACGCTTTAGGGGGTTACATTAGGCCACTTGTTCGGAAATGTCACTGCAGCACTTGAGCTGTCAATCAAATGTTTTATCAGATGGCAAAGTTTTCTAATCCACAGTTTGAACTGAAATATTCAAATTTATTCATAGTTTCATTCCTGTGTGGTAGTGTTTAACACATACTTATCTCATTCTGAAAACTATTATGTATCTGTCAGTCCTACACTGACTGAAATGCTTTTACCACATGAAGAGCTTTGTTTCATTCTGGCATGAATACATTTGGGAGAAAAATAATATTCTGACGTCCATCATTGAACAGCACTAGAAAGAGAGCGAGAAAAGACAGTTGGCATGAAAAAAGTATAATTTTTTTAAGATAGGCACTCATCTAGTTTAATTATTTGTGATGCAGTCCTACACAGAGAATTTATCATTTCCAATATTCATTTGCATATGATTACAGAAGAAAGACGCTATCTTAGTTAAAACTGGTGAATGCATGGTATTTGTCAGGGGGTGCATATCAAGAATCACGAAGTTTACTGTCATATAAAACATAGCTTTACCCTACAAACATTAAAATAGGTTAAAGTAAAATGAAAGAATAATAAACATATAAAAATAAATAAATTATAAAGCAGATACAATAAATACAGATTAAGGGTGGACTATGGTGAGAATTTAAAGTGTAATTATGCATTTATTAGAAAAATTATTCGGAATGTATGAGTGTTATTATATACCGTAGGACTGTATTATATTGCATGTAAGATAAAGTTTGTATCATATTGTGTGCAAAATTGCAGGTGTACAGGTGATGGAGCTTGTCAGGATGCTCTCCACTGTGCATGTGTAACAGCTGCTGAGGAGCTTGGGTAATCCAGATTGCCTCAGCTTCCTTAGCAAAAAGACTTTCTGCTGAGTCTTCTTGATGATCTGCAGTGTGTTGTAGGTCCAGGTGAGATCTTCACTGATGTAAGTGTCGAGGAGTTTGAAGGTCTTAACCCTCTCCACCTGAATCTGGTGGATGGATAATGGGATGTGGTGGTTTCTCCTCTTCCTCCGGTCGATAATCATCTCCTAAGTAAGTATTTAAGGAGAAATTATTTTTCTGGCACTATGACACCAGCTGGGCCACCTCAATCCTGTAAGCTGCTTCCTCTCCCCCACTATCTGCACAACCATCATCTCAGCCTGATGATGGTGGTGGTGTCAGCAAACTTAATGATGGAGGTGTTGCTCGGGGAGGGGACGCAGTCGTAGGTGAAGAGGGTATATGGGAGTGGACTGAGCACACAGCCTTGTGGGGTCCCAGTGCTCACTGTCTTTGTGCCTGATGTCCTGGTACCAGCTCTCCCTGAGGTCTGTAAGGAAGTCCAGGACCCAGCAGCAGGGGGAGGGTGTTAGTCCAAGGGTGAAGAGCTGTTCAACCAGTCTGCTTGGGATGACAGTGTTGAATGCTGAACTGTAATCTATAAACAGCGTTCAAACATAAGTGTCCTTGTTTTCGAGGTGTGAGAGGGCTGCATTGGTGGCTGCAGTCCTGCCTGCCTGATCTGAACCTGAATGGTGTTTTTTTTTTTTTTTGGACTTCTGTGCAAACTGCAGTTTGTCCATAACAAACACCACGTTCGAGCACAAGGATGTCCATAAGTGCACATGACATCAGGACACTCTAGGTCGCAGGTCGGTGATCGATTCTGTAATTGTATCATCAGATCTGCGGCTGTATGTTCTGCACACTCGGGTGAAGAGAGGAGCTGAGCTGTCAACTAATCACCACCTGGTGGTGAGTTGGATCAGATGGCAGGGAGGATGCTGGCCAGGCCTGCCGCACCTAAACGTGTTGTGAGGGTGTGCTGGGAACGACTGGCAGAAGCCCCGGTCCAAGAGATCTTGGATGGATGGACGGACGGACGGATTTGGAACGATCCATAGCTGACCTAATCTGAAGGTTACAATAATAAGAGTTAAGCAGTTGTCTGGTTGTCTCTGTGCTGCCATAACCAGAATAACAGGGGTCAGGGCAGGGAGAAAGACCTGGATTTAGACTGCCTGACTGTTAGCAGGTCAGCTTGAAACAGGCTTATGAAACATGCTTATCGGCTGAAGAACAGCCGAGACCTGCAGGTAAGCTGTCAAATTTACTGGTGTGATCTCAGCATGACTCATGGACAATATCACAATGTCAAATAGAGCTATAATCATTTGTCAGCATAATTAGAATCATGTGTTGATTTCATCAACATTTTCACAGGAATTCTGGGGTTAACGAGCTGAGAGAAGGGCATGCTCACCCCTGCACACTCAGGGCTACAAGTACTGCAAGATTTGCTACAACAATAATTTTTTGGCTCTACTTTACTCCCAAACCATGTGGTTAAGACAAGCTTTATAGTTTTATGTTTAATTTTATACCATCAAATACATGTTAGAGAAACAAGTGACTACATCACAGCTCACACAGCTTGGCCTAACATTAGCATTGTGGTGATAATGTGTATACTTCAAAAATCAAACAAAAACTAAAGAATTCACAACTAAAAACGTGCTAAACAAAGATGTAAGTATGAAACCTGTTTCCCCACAGAGCTGCTTTTCTGTGGTTTGGGGTGGTGCTCTCAGGTTGACTTACATTAGTTACTTATTGATGTCTTAATCTCCTCATTTGTAAACATGTTTAATCTCTCTCTTGAAAAGGAGATCTCAATCTCAATGAGACAATCTGTTTAAATAAAGGATTTAATCATAATAATAATGTCAAAATTTGAGAATATTTAAAATACCCCAAAACATCTTTAATTGGGACTATAAACTATTTTGCTGTTACAACTTGTGTAAATATTTACCAGTTTTCTTTTTATAAGAAGGTTGGTCAGGGGGTGGGAAAGTAGGATCCCATACTGGACTGTAGCTAGAAAGAGAAACATCATCTTTCTAATACGCTCAGCTGTTTTACAACCTTGGAAGCCACCTGCTACACAGGCCAACGTTTTCTTCTGTGTGCCAGTTATTGTTTAATAATGGAGATACAGTTCATTTAAAGAAACAACTGCAATTTTACAGTGTAGCCTATTTTCAGGATTGTGTTTTGGCTAACACCCAGTAAACCCAGATCTCTGGGATCATATATTCTTATGCTGATATGTGTGCAAAGACATCACCTCATGCAAAGCTGAGCTGTTTCTCATATTAGCGATGATGCTTAAAGAGTATTCTTCACTGGCTCAAAAGCAGCCTCTGAGAATACAGCAGAAAGTCAGACCTTTGTTTGGAGCTAACATTAAGCAGCATCACTCAGAATCATACCAGGAGAAATCCACTGAAGAAGTGCAGAAAGCTTTTTTTTCCTACACCCACATACACGTTCAGAAAATAGAGCAGAATACAATGCAGACACAAGAACTGTTACAGTTTGTCCTCACTTTTTTTCCTAGACTCACTTAACTTTCACACTTTTGTTCTTACTACCACTACCACTCTCCACCTACATCTGCAAGCACACAGTGAGCTCTCACTATAGGCCCACAGTATGATCTAACTTTAACATATTAACATTTTCTTCTGCTGTCAGAGCCTGTAATTACACTCTCTATGGTTTATTCCCCTAAATGCTGTTAGAAGGTTCGTTCTAATCAGCTCCTTTTGAAGCTGTATTATTTACATTTGGTACTTCTTTAATTTCCCGGCTTTCAGCATCCAGTTTGATCCTGTGGCTTTACAGAAACTTCGTGTTTGCTTTGACAATGTTCGTCTTTGTCTTTTCTAACTCTTTTTATTGTAAAACCAGAGCCAGTGTCCATTATTCCTGTCAAACTTTGCTTCGGTGGCTTTTTGAATGATTTCTTGGAGTGTTTGGTTGAAAATATTTGGGAAGATTCCTGAAACCTCAGAAACAAATTCTTCTAAATGTTGTGTTTAATCTGAACAGTGAAAGAAAGATTTGATCAAATTTACTGTTATTTTTTTCTTTTGATTGAACATTTTTACCATTTTTGGACCTTTGAAAAAAGGTTCAAACCTAAATGGAAACCTCGAGTTACTGGCTTTATAAGTGAACATGACAAATGTGTAAAATCATTGTCTGAACCACAAAAAGCAAAGTTTTGCGATCAATAAAATATATATATTTTATTGATATATATATATATATATATATATATATATATATATATATATATATATATATATATATATATATATGTACAGAAGTAGAAAAGGATAGTTTAAAGCCAAAGACAAGACAAAGTGGAAACTAGTTCATCTGTGCTGTTATTTTCCTCCAGGCAGCCACTTGAATCAGATCCATCACATTCTCCAGCCTGTTGGTCACATTTTAAATCACCTCCTCTGACCACTTGGAGCTTCCTCAAGCAGTACTTTTCAAACAGTACTTCTCGAACAGTACTTTTCCACTGTGTCACCGCTTCTATCCTCCCAGTGTCAAAGTTCAACACAGCCAGGCTTTCTTTGCATTAGCTGGCTTGATAAAACCTATCATGGACATCGCAGCAGCTGTTTAGGCCCAGGCTTTATGCTTCAGATTCTGGGCGTGCTCACATAAAAGCTGCTCATATGTCATTTGACTTCTTCACTAGTAAATGGGCAGATCACAGGTCACCTGCTTTAGTTTAGTTTAGTAGACATCATCAGAGGAACATGTGATACAGATATATAAAGAAGTGCTGCAAATAAAGCAAAAGAGCAGCACTGGCAGCAAATGGTGAATTCCATCCATCCACCCATTTCCCACTGCCCTGACCTCCCTCTTCCCGACCACCTCATCCAAGGCATTCTCAAGCCAGGAGAGAAACACGGTCTGCCCCAGAATCTACTCCCAGTCAGACACTCGATCCACCTCCACTCACTCCTTTCGATGTAGAGGGGCGACATCTGTACTCTGAGTCCCTCCTGAATGACCTCAACCCTGCACTCTTTCACACCAGTGCAAAGTCTGCAACAATTCCCCATCTGTCCGTCTCCCAGTCCTCTTCCTCCACTCGTGAATAACACTCCAAGATGTTTCTCCGTCTCTTGTGACTGCATTAGTATATTTTAGCAGTTATTTCTAACATGGCAGCTGCACATTAAAGCTCCCAAACTTTAAACTTCATACATGAATATAGGTCATTCAGTGGTTGCTCACATTACGTATGTTACTCACAAGCTAATCAAGGAGATGTGGCTCCATCCAAGTGAAATACCTTTTACTGCGTATTATTGGTGATAAACAACCTACAAAAAGATTAATCAGTTTTCAAATCTGTGTCCTACAGCTGTGATTCCAGCTGTGTAGAACAGACCCAAGCATGAATCATAGTTCTACATTTTCTACATCACCATCTGAATGAAAGCAAATTCTAACCTGCCGCAGGTTATGTGTTCAGCTTCAGGTATCATGGTGATCCAGCCAGGTAAAAAGAGATCCACCTTCATGGTATTAAAAAACACACTGCCTTTAGGCTCAACATGCCATGCTCATTAATATTTTTTTATAGTACACCCCTCAGACTGCCTGCAGTCATGATGACCTCAACAAATCCCACTGCATCATTCTGCTCTGAGCCTCCATTGGGTTTTATGCAGCTGCTGTTTTCTGAGGATTGTTTGGAGCATTTTTATTATCATTAAGAGTAAAGGCCCCAATAACAGAGGTGACACAGTCGTGCCCTTCATTCATGGGTTTTCTTTTAAAACATCTACAAAATGGCTCTATACCATCACTTCTTTTGTTGTTGTTGTTGTTGATGATGATGATGATGCATACACCAATGACACCACTAGGAGTCCTGACAACCAGCCAGTTGGGCATGTGGGGCTTTATCCGTCTGAATCTTCTCTGATCTTGTGAAGCACGAAATATTGTCCACAGGTGGGAGTGGAGTGGTTGAGATCTGTGTGGGCTGAGTAAAGGCTATTGGCTCAACAACCAAATCTTCAATTAAGACGACTTCATCAAAGTGGCTGGAGTGATCCAGGTTGCTTCCATCTTACCAAAGAATCAGGAATGGGTTTTCAGTTTATTCCAAGTACAACCAAAGAAAGTCACTCTCACACTTTTAAATCAGATGCTGAACATCAGTTTAGCTTTCATGATTGCGTATGAATCCAAAGATCTCATGATGGATTTTGTTCTTGTATCTCTGCGGTTTTAAAGTTTTTACCTAAACATTTAAGAATATTTTGTTAATGAAGAATTGTACTGCGTACGGTTGCCAAACGTGTCCCTAATAAAATGGTCAGTCAGTGTGACAGCAGTCAGGTGTGTGCATAAGAGTGAGTGAGTGAGAGAGCGTGAGAGGCAGAGAGAGAGAGAGTTAAAATTATCCACGTAAAGCCAATCCTCCTCAAGCTGATCAGTGTGCTGAATGGACTACTCACCTCAGGGACTCCAAACTTGCAACAGGTAAGAAAAGTTTTATTTCCTTCTAATAAAAGTAGTCTGCTGTTTTTTAAACCTCGACCTTTGGAGAGCGACTGAGTCAGTTATTGGTGGAAACCGAAGAGGTGGGATTCAGAGTCCTGTAGGTGATGTGATGGCCTCATAGACTGAATAAAATTATGAAATTAAGTTTAAATAATCTGAGGTTCTTATGGGAGGCCTCTGTTTCTATTTTGTTAACATAACGTGATTGATTTAGTGGCGTAACAGTTTACACGTTTGCCTAATAACCAAGAGATCCCAGTTTGATCCCCAGAGGACACACAAATCCCTTCGGGGTTGTGTCAGGAAGGGCATCCGGCGTTAAAAAAAACCATGTGGAGCTGCCTGCTGTGGCCATCCTGAAAGGAGCTTTAATAAGATCTGATTCATTTAGTTATGCAACACACTTTTAAGGGTTTTCTCATGTATAACTTATGTGCTATATGTGCATGCCGCACATTTAGGAGCACATACAAAAAACATCACGATCAATAGATTTACAGGCTAAGGTTCGGGCTTTTTTGTGCTGCAGATGTAACAAAAGGTCATCATTAAATCTATAGTTACTCGCCTTTGCATCTGGACCTCAGTGATTCTCTGAAAAAGTCTAAACATGCTCTTAAACTAGAGGGTGCGATACTTTAGTGCCTCTCGTTAAACCTTGAGACACACCCTAAACTGAGCTCAATCATCTGAGTCAGTATATTTTTTTATGAAGATGCGTTGAAATGAAAGGCTGGTAATGTAGCTGATTTAAGCTGCTTGGTGCTGGACTGACTTAAACAGAGTCTTTCTCACAATCTTAAATATTTACTTGGTTTGTGCACTGACACAGAGTAAAGCCAGTCACAGGAGTAACCCCCCCCCACGGACGGGTCACCAGTCTACTGCAGAAATGTTTTTTATACTACTTAGTGTGACCATTGCAAATTTTCTGCATGCTGGTATTTTGTCAGTAATTTAAGGCATGAGGTTTTGTAAATACATTTTATATTATTTGCTTTAATAATTTCTTGTGCCTGTCTCTGTATGTGCCTTCAGCCATGGGTGTTATATTCAGTGTCGTTTTGATGAGCTTTAGCTCACGTGCAGCTAAGATCCTAATGTATTTGACATGGTGTTGAACTCTCCCACGCTTTCATGGGAGCCACATTTTAAAAGTGAAGCCTCTTCTCGGATGTGCTGCTGGAGCTTTGTTGGTCGTACCTTCTTGTATCCACTGCTGTTGGGGTTATATTGTTCATCAGTTGTTGTTATTTCTCACTTGCATATGGGGGTAGTTTGATCACAGTTTGAGAAGAAAGTCAAACTTAAAATCATACATGCAGGAAAAATCAACGAACCTATCTGCAGTTCCTTTGTCGGAGATCTAGGAAACAAATAAAACCGACACAGACAAAGGAAAACAACCGAAGGAACTAGTACAGTTCTCAAAGTCACATGGACTGCCTTTATTAAAGTGATACAACTGAAAGAAAAATAGATCATTTATTACTCATTACAATTAAAGAGAGTGTGTAAGAGAGCGCTATCCTGCTGCTGTCACAGCCAGCACTGACCCACAGCAGACTATTGCTCATTCACCTAAACTAAACACAAGTGCAATAAATGTGCAATAATCAATTCATTTTCACTAAATGTATATAAATGTTTAGAGGTTTTTGTAGTAGAGTATTTCAGTATTTTGCTCTCAGATTTTATATATTATTTATTTATTGTTTTTGTACTGAGTGTTCTGCTGTCCCTTTGCAACTCTGTAAATAAAGGATTATCTTATCTTAAAATCATAGATCAGCCACCTTTGGTAAGAAAACTGAGCTTCCTGCATGGTGCCATCTCTATGAACTGTTCTAAGACATTGTGTTGTCACGTTAGTTGATTAATGTTGTTGCCCTCAACACTTGGGCCTAAGAGCTTTCCCCATCACCACGAGTATTCCCGGTCATCGTGGTAATGGTGACCCCACTGAGGGTGGTCTCTGAAGTTGTACCACAGTAAACTCAGGTGGTGTGTTAGCCTGCTAATCTTTGACTCACCAAAACAAAGGGAATGCCTGAGTAATGCCACATTTACAGTAGGACCTGGTGGAAAGTGGAGTTATTATTACAGCATATTTTCGCTTTTTCCCCATCATTCCTGTTGTTCTGAAGGTCATAGTCCATAAAAAAATGAAGACTTGGAGGAAGAGTGGAGCAGGATCTGGAGTCATTCTGATGCTGTACTGGTTTGTTGCAGTAAAGAAAGAGCTGATGAGTCATTGTCTATGACCGGATACAAGTGCAGGAAATGAGCTCCATCCAAAGGGTGTCTGAGCTCAGTCTCAGAGATAGGGTAATGGTTTAGTCATTTATGAGGGACTCCTGATATATCTGAATCCTGATATATTATATTAGGATAGTATTTTATGGCCCCTTTTTTGTGTTAGGTGCACAGATTAAGTGTTATTGTTAAGACCTTTCTCACTGCCACCTTTCCCATTCCCAGTGCCACTGCGGGTGGCAAGGTGGAGCAGTGGGTAGGTGCTCACCTTGCAGCCGGAGTCCCTGCCTGCCCCTGTCTGAGTGCATACTGTTGTTGTGTCCCTGGGCAAGACACTTAACCCACATTGCCTAAGTGTGAATGTGGTTGTGTGGCTGGTGTTTGGTGGTGGTTGGAGGGGCCGCAGGGGCCGCAGGGGCCGCAGGGGCGAACTGGCAGCTGCAGTTCTGTCAGACTGCCCCGGGCAGCTGTGGCTACATTAGTAGCTTACCACCACCAAGTATGATTGAGGTGTGAATGAATAGTGCATGAAATTGTAAAGTGTCTGAGTACCTTGAAAAGCACTATATAAGTTTAATGCATTATTATTGTCTTCAAGTGTGCATCTCTATTTTAAAATGTCCACATAAAATATTGTGAAAATGCAGACTCAGCACTGTAAACATGAACTATTGTTGCAAAATGTGGTCACTGTGACACAAACAGAACTGTTTCTACATAAATGCTGTGCACACATTTGGATTTCATGTGCTCATCATGCAGCATGGCTTTAGTCAAAGGCTTCTGTGCTGCAGCTCAGATTTTAGTAAAAGACTGAACCTTTGTGAAACTCACAGCTGACTAATTTACTGTGCTAAATTAAAAAGTACAAGGGTACAACAAAACCTCTCAGCACACGGGGCACTTAGCAGCTCCACAGTAGAGGGCTGTTGACCCAACCAGCTCTAAACCGTCATTTCATGTTGCAGTGTGAATGTGAGGCATGATTAGGTTCAAAAGGAGCATCGGTAACTCTTCTTTAGCCTTTTTGTTTTAATTGAACTGTTCTGCTATGACAGGAAGGCAGACAGCTTCAGTGTATGAGTGGACATACTGGCACAGTGCTTGTTATCATACTTGATCATGTTTTGTTGTCTGTTAGCTGCTTCTAATTTCATAGCAAACACTGAAACAATATGGTGGCAGCTTATTTCCAGGGTTAAGAAGACATTTCAATTGCAATTTAGGCTGATTTACTGATCTCTATGGGAACAATATGCATAGTCAACTAAGCAGACGTATTCTACAAGTTTTATTAATAGCAATGTGTTTGAAACAGGGTGGCTGTGGCTCCAGAGGTAGAGCAGGTCACCCACTAATGGGAAGGTTGGTGGTTCGATTCCTGGACTTTCCAGGCTGCGTGCCAAAGCATCCTTGGGCAAGATACTGAACCCCAAGTTGCTCTCCTGTGCCAGCGTTGGAGCGTGAATGTGTGCAAATGGTAGACAGTAAAAGCACTTGTCTTACATACAGATGGAAGTGCTCGTGTGAATGTATAAGCACTCTGAGTGCTCAGTAAGAGTAGAAAGTGTTATAAAAGAACCCGTCCATTTTACCAATTTTGGTGCAATTTAAATGTCACCAGTAAAGGTGACTGTAAGTACGCAGCTTTGCTTCATTGAGTGATGCCAGGAATTTAGCAGAAGGGTTAAAACTGCAGTGGCATTTTTTTCATGTTGCAAAAATGCAAAACTATTCAGAGTAAGAAGGGAAGAGAACTGTACATGAGACTCTACCTGCAATACACAAGTCACAACTGAACCACAGAAACCAGACACCTCCACGAGTGTGTTTGAGTTTCTGAGAGCACCACCCACCCATCCATCCACCCATCCATCCATCCACCCACCCACCCATCCATCCATCCATCCATCCACCCATCCATCCACCCACCCGTCCATCCATCCACCCACCCACCCGTCCATCCACCCACCCACCCATCCATCCATCCATCCATCCACCCATCCATCCACCCACCCGTCCATCCATCCACCCACCCACCCATCCATCCATCCACCCATCCATCCATCCACCCACCCACCCATCCATCCATCCATCCATCCATCCATCCATCCATCCATCCACCCACCCACCCATCCATCCATCCATCCATCCACCCATCCATCCATCCATCCATCCATCCATCCACCCATCCACCCATCCATCCATCCATCCATCCACCCGTCCACCCACCCATCCATCCATCCATCCACCCACCCACCCACCCGTCCATCCATCCACCCATCCATCCATCCACCCACCCGTCCATCCATCCATCCACCCGTCCATCCATCCACCCACCCATCCATCCACCCACCCGTCCATTCATCCATCCATCCACCCGTCCGTCCATCCACCCACCCGTCCATCCATCCACCCATCCATCCATCCATCCATCCACCCACCCATCCATCCACCCACCCGTCCATTCATCCATCCATCCACCCGTCCGTCCATCCACCCACCCACCCATCCATCCATCCATCCATCCATCCACCCACCCACCCATCCACCTACCCACCCATCCATCCACCCACCCACCCATCCATCCATCATCCACCCACCCACCCATCCATCCATCCACCCACCCACCCATCCATCCATCCATCCATCCACCCGTCCATCCATCCACCCACCCATCCATCCATCCACCCATCCATCCATCCATCCACCCATCCATCCATCCATCCATCCACCCACCCGTCCATCCATCCATCCATCCATCCATCCACCCACCTATCCATCCATCCACCCACCCACCCACCCATCCATCCATCCATCCATTGACCCACCCATCCACCCACCCACCCATCCATCCATCCATCGACCCACCCATCCATCCATCCACCCATCCATCCAGCCATCCATCCATCCATCCATCCATCCACCCATCCATCCATCCATCCATCCATCCACCCATCGATCCCACAAGAACTCGAAAATGCCAAACTTACAGTTTTGATGATGTCATTAAGCCATTTAATTGCTAAAATGCCATCTTAAGAAATATTGTGACTGAAACTCAGACCTTTTAGATTTTTTTATGCAACTTAATTTAAAACTTAGCCAACCAGTGACAATGTTCAAAAATATTTCAAATGCTTTTTGTTTGAAAAGTAAATGTTGTCAGTAATAAATATCTGATGTATTAAACATCATAAAAGAAAAATGTCACATTTATAAATTATCACAAAACTAAAATCTCCTATCCTGACAAATCCTGATGTCCTCACAACCGAATAACAACTGAGCACCTGAACCAAATCCATTTATATGAATTTGATCCAACTGACACTAAGCTTGTTTATAATGCAGCGAGAGACTTTTTTTTATCAGGTTGTATAGACGGATATAAAGCCTGCTGACAGGTCCTTCTAAGGAAAGCCAAATTTTTGTCTGAGACTTAATCATTAATGTACTTTGAGGCATTTCTTTTGCCTAACATACCCAAGCTGATAATGGAACACATGCTCATATAAGAACATACAAAACAAACCCCCATCATTTTTACTCAGAGTTTTACGCCAATAGACTCGACATATTGTACCACAGGGTTGCTTTTACTGTTAAAAATGACTTAAAGTAAAACCTTGCCGTCATTTAGAGCTGTCGGTTATTACTCTTCAAGTGTCTAAAACAGGATTTTTTTAAATGTCAGTGAAAGGTACAGCTTTTACCAGAGGGGTTCAGACAACAGTTTTGAGTTGTGCAAGTCATTTTAGTCCGGCACATAAAACGTTTCTTCTAATTTGATGAAGGTGGAGTTTCATCCATCCATCCTCTTTCATTTATCCTGTTCAGGGTCACAGGAGCCTATCACTGCTGTCATGGGGTGAGAGGGAGGGTACACCTGTACAGACAGACAACCATTCACACCTATGGGCAATTTAGAGTGACCAATCAACCTAACCCCAGTAACTACGTGACTTTGGAAGGAAACTCCACACAGAGAGGCCCGGCCCAAGGTGGAATCAAACCCAGACCCTCTAGAGGTCATTCTAGCTGTGAGGCAGCAGTTCTAACCACCACAGCACCGTGCTGCTACATGGAGTTTCAGTCTTTTTTTTGTGTGTGTGTCACATTTGGTTTTTGTTGTTTGTCTGCCAGGCTGCTCGACATGTGAGCACAGAAGCTCTCTTTTGTGTAGACATAAAGGTTTAAGCTGTCTATACAAACAGTTAGTACCACAGAGCCTGTTTGGCCTGTTTGCATTAAACATGTCAGCTGTCATGTAATATCTTGGATCAATTAAACACTACCACAGAAAGAAAGACTGGGCCTAGTGGGCTTTGGAAGCATGAAAAGCCAATCAGCATCATGTGTCACATGTGGCATGACATCAGTGACTCTGCACTGAATCTGAACACGCAGTATGGCTGCTCCAAGTGTTATTTAGCTGGAACTTTTCACCTAAATTTAAGAGCTCTGATGGCTCTGTGCACCATCAGTCCTCAAAGTGCCGCTTGGCTGTTTAGTGCTGTGGCCGGTCACGTTCAGGCAGACGTGTCTCACCTCAGCACTGAGCTTACCATTCAGCCAGAGCACCTGACAGCTGGGGTAATCTTTGTGCAATGATAAGGCAGCAAGGTGAGGGAGGGGCCTTTAAGCTGCAGGCAAGACAAGGCAAGGCCAGTGAGACGAATGTTAAAGTTGGATAAGTGAGCCCAGTAAAGGCCTTAAAAGTGCACATCTTAAATAAAGCAAAGCAAAAGTGTAGTATAAAAACATACATTCTTTAGCTTTATAATGTGCATCATGTTAGGAGCACAAGTCTCATAAGGGTCACTTGACACAGGTGTATAACAAACATTAGCTCTGTCAGTGCACATGAGCATTTTATGAGCAATTTAAAAGTCTGAGATTTCTGCTTGTACACGCTGTTGGCTGCACGTCAAGCACATGCTCTTCTTCTGCAGTGACACGTGTGCAACAGTGAGTTGTGAGTTGGAGGGGCGAGGTCCTCTGGCAGAACCAGGACCCTGCAGCCAATCCCTCATTAAATAGCATTACATCTAACCAATCCTATTTGTCTGTCACCCTTGAGAGGAGCAGGAGAAATGAGGACATGGATGTGATCCGTACGGCTCCATGGAGGGAAACATGAGTGGATAAAATGTTCCCATCAGCTTGAAGTACTGCACCTTCGAAGGAGCCCAAGTCATTTTCAACTTTTAACTACTGAACGAGTGAAAATGATAAAAGATAATAAAGTCTTTAAGGAAACCTACAGTAAAAATTTTCAATGAGAAAATGAGCAGAGGAAAATAACGATGACATTTGAGAAATTTGATAGAAGCTTGTAAGGTTTCTGCTTCGTCTGCGATTAGGTTTTAAATTGTGAGGAGACATTCATGTGATTTCCATATAGTATTGTAGACCCACTTTATGGACCCTTATCCTATGAGCCTAGTGACACATTTTAATGTGTTCTTTTTCAAAGTTTAGGCTAATTGGAATAATTAAATATTAATCTTTTATTGCTTATCCTTCTATCCATCCATTTTCTTAACCTCATTAAATTCAGACTCATGTAAACAGAAGATGAATTTTTTCCACCATAATTCCTGCATCGTGACCAACGGGGACACATTAGAAGTCTGTTCTAGCATAGTCTGATGACTGTAGTTTGATCTAAACTACTGTTAAATTACAACAACAGTTTCCAGTTATATTAGCTATTACTGCAGCCTCAATAAACAGGAGTCTCTAAATCTGAACACTGTTCTGGAAACCTCAACACACATCACAAACAGTGAAGCACAAGAACGTTGAAATAACCACTGCAGATAAGGTCTGGGGGCGGGGGGGGGTTTAACTACACAAGATAGATAGATAGATAGATAGATAGATAGATAGATAGATAGATAGATAGATAGATAGATAGATAGATAGATAGATAGATAGATAGATAGATAGATAGATAGATAGATAGATAGATAGATAGATGCACTGGTCAAAACTCATTCTTTCCTTTCATCTGTGGAAAAGGGGGTTGTAAACAATAAAGATCAGTGCCCACTGTGATGCAGTCTGAACTTCCATGTGATGCCACGTGTCTCAGTGAGGTATCATGTCGTGTAAATCTCCACTAATGTTGTCTTTAAGTATCAGACAGCAGGCACACTGTTGGATTATGGCTTTCACGTAGTGGCTGCGTGCACATCTTTAAAGGCCTTTGAGCAAAACAAGTTTGTTACTAAGAAATTGCTGATAAATGCTACAAAGCTGCTACTGAAAGCTGATTTTTTTTTTTGCTTTTAATGAAAAATGTTGTTTTACATAATGATCCAAATAATAGCTGCTCAAATGTTATACCTAGAATAGAATAGAATAGAATAGAATAGAATAGAATGCCTTTATTGTCATTATACCGATTGTACAATGAGATATCTAAATATCAACCTAAAATCTCTTTGAATATGTCTGATCCAGATCCCTACAGCACTAAAGTGGAACTGTTCCATTTGCATGGTTGTATTTATCCTGGTTTTGTTAGTGAGCACTTGTGTCATGTTTGTATAATTCATGCATCAGAGCTAAATAGGTCATTTATTCCCATAAAAAAAGAGAAACTTATGTAAAAACTACCAGAAATAAGTCAGAATCAGAAAGTCACTATTCTCTGTAAAAACCAAGTCAGCACAAAATCTCCATTAAATTCACAGCTTGTTACATTAACACATTCAACAAATTAAACTAACAAGATAAAGCACATCAATTAGCGAGCTTCAGACGTAATGGAAGGTGGACTTGTCACCTTTAGGCAAAGCCAGGCTTTCTGTTTACTGGTCTTCATGGAAAGCTGTCTGGCTCCTGGCTGTAGCTTCATATTTACTTTGCAAATATGCTGTTCTTATCTAATCCTTGGTAAGAAAGAAAATTAGTACATCCATTCATCCATCCATCTTCTTCAGCTTATCGTTCGCAGGGTCACGGGGAAAATTAGTACATACTCCAGAAATTGTAGGTGAATATAACTCTAAAAAGCCTGAAAATTAAAAAAAAATAAATCAATTAATTAAAGTACTGTTGTGATTTTTCTCAGAAGGACAGTGCCACAGAAAGGGCAGTGTCAGAGACTCGGATGTTTGTACTTAATGGGTGTTGCGGCTATAAAGATAAGGAGCTTAGAAAGACCAAGCTCCTTATCTTTTCCTGTGTGTTCTGAAACTCGTTCTTCTTGGCTTTGCATCGCGCTCTCTGGCTCGACCAACAAGCATGTAACAGATGCATGCTCCCCGTTCTGCTGCATAGCTGGAAGGTAGAAACAGGTAATAGATCGTCTGAATTAAATAGAAATGTTATCTACAAATATATGGATCAACTCTCTTTCTAAAATCTCTAACAGCTACACAAACCAGCACAGGAAACTGGATTCATTTGGTGTTTAACTGGTCAATATGTCTAATGTATCATGTACAATAAGGGACATGTACTGCACAGTAGATGTGGTTGAATGCTGTTCTTCTTCGACTGAGACTCTGTCTCCCCTCACTGTGCTGCAATCAGCACAGCAGTCTGAGGGTGGGCAGGCTCTGACACTGATTCATGAGACTCATGTGAGTGACTGGGCTCAACAGGCGCGCCAGTGTCTCAGCAGAAAACCAGCTTTCATTATGTGAATGGTTGGCCTGTGGCTTTGGGGGAAGATTAATTGACCATAATCTGATTATTCTGTGGCCTGCTGCAGCCTCAAAGACCCCATCTCAATTCTTGAGTATCATCTTGTAGCAAAAACTACAGCAAAAACAGTCTTTCAGTATTTTGACAGCTGTTTATGCATCTACTGTTTCTTCTCAATATGAACCATCCATCCATCCATGAAACAGTCATGAAACTTATCATTTGTTTAGTTGAGTCAAAAGTTGTCTCAAGTTCAATGATGGGTGTGGCCCAGAAACTTATGACCCAAATTCCCTTCCTTTAAATCTTGCTCTGGCCTCTCTGTCTCATCTCAGTTTGCTCTTGGCATTGAATTTTTTACTGCTACCTCTAGTTTTTGTTGTTGTTCCAGTTCTTATGGCCATACCACCCTGAACATGGCTCATCTCATCTGATCTTGGAAGCTAAGCAGGGTTAGTGGGAGACCACCTGGCAATAACAGGTCCAGTAAGGTTGGGGTGACTGTGGCTTAGGAGGTAGAACAGGTCATCTACTAATTGGAAGGTTGGTGGTTGGATTCCTGGCTGCTACAGTCTGCATGCCAAAGTATCCTTGGGCAAGATACTGAACCCCGAGTTGCTCTCTGATGCAACTATTGGAGTATGAATGCGTGTCAATATTAGATAGAAAGCACTTTGAAGTAGGAAACTGTCAATGGGTAAATGCAAATGTGCTGCATAAAGTTGATATCTTGTTTTCTCTGTCTCCCCAGCAGGTAAGGGCACTCTGGAATGTGATGGATCCTTAGAAGCCAAAGTTAAAAGGATTATTCCTGGCCATCGAACACAGGAGGTCTTTGGAGCCAAAAGAAATCACCTGTCTGGCGACGCCCAGGCACCCCATCTCAGAGAGAGTGGATGAATCTATCAGGATACATCAGCTGAACTTTCACAGCCTGTTAACCTGCCATGGACCCAAGAAGCCTTGCATGATTCTGCAGGGTTGTTTTTCAGGCGGGCAGCTAGAGCTTGGCAGTGCCCTTTCAGTGTTTTTGGAATCCTTCCTTAGAGTTTGCATCATTTATCAGCTAAAGGAAATTAATTTAATTGACATGCTTTGCCCCAACACTTTTCAATCAAAAGCAAATGACCTCCATTGATGGTGTTCATTCCCCCAAAACTAAAGCCTTTGAAGACTGTCAGTTGTCGCGAAATAATTTGGACTCAGAGCAAATATGGCCAAAGATGTCCGTCCTCTGAGCCTCATGTCTACAAAGTACATGCAACAGGTGGGAGCCACTCTGGGTCTTGCTCTCCAACGTTTCCCCTTACGGTCTCTAATTTTCTATTGCTCCCTTTCATGTGTAGCTGCAGCAGGTAGTTTACCTGGCATAGAATATGACTATGGCATCAGCCCCAAGTTTGTTTGCACTCCCATTCCCCCAGAAGCAGATCCCAGCTGCTATTCCCCTCCCAGTGTGCCCCATGGACCAAGCAGCAACAGCCACAGTAATGACCACAGTGGTGGGAGCAGGCGAGGCATGATGTCCGATGAGGCCAAAGCCACTATTTTGCACCTGCGTGAGAGCCTTGTGAGGCAGAAGGAAACCATCCTGGACCAGCGGGAGACGATCAGGGAGCTGACTGCTAAGCTCACCTTATGTGAGGGATTTGGGGGTCACCATGACAATCACCATGACAACCATCACGAAAGTCATCATGATAACCATCACGACAGCCATCACAGCAACCACCATGATGACCAACATGGGCATCATGCATCATTGTCGTTGCACCATGGTCCTTCAGGATATCACAGCAACGATCACCATTATTCCCACAGCGGTCACTACAGGAAGGGCTCCTCATACAGCAAACACAGCTCCTTCTCTCCAGAACAGACCGGGAAAACCCTGCAGACACTCAAGGAGAGGCTGGAGAACTTGCAGGTAAGCATAAAAGAATGTAATTCAATCATTTGTGCATCGTTACTTACAGCATGTTGTTGTTACTGGATTACAAAAAAAAGTCTTTTTCTCATCCTTCATTATGAACAGTTCTGATATTCTAAGTCCTGACCTTTCTTGATTTTGATTGGTTGATGAGGGAGAAGTGATAATAAAAACATAGTGGAGCATTCTGAGAACGCTGAAAGCCTTTTTGAGTTTCATCAGTGCTGAGCTTCATGGATCTGCACAGAAAATAGATCACACAAACTTCTGCCTGTACACACAGACACATAATGCTAAAGGTCAAAGTAATGCAGGTTAAAATTTCAGCTGCACTTCTCAAAATGTCAGACAAAACGTCTTTGTGTGAACATGAATAAATGTGTAAATAAATCAGTAAGCACTGAGTGAAAGACATGCTCATTATTTCAAGCTGTTTGTAATTGTATGTTGTAGCTGACTGGGAAAAATAGTAGGCCTAATTTAATGCTTTACGCCAAACTACATTTGATGGCAGCTGGTTTTTTGTCTTCCATTGTGCAGGTGATGAACTCGGACTAGGATAGCTGGCTGGCTTGGATAGCAGGATGCATCCATAATTCACTCAAAACAAAATCTCCTTAACACAGTCAAACGCTGAACATTTGCTGGTGCCTCAGGTACCTGGTGATCGGCCTTTGGGGCAGTAGCTCCCACTTTAAGTGGCTATGTCCTAATTTGCATGGCTATAACCCTGAAAATGTAAACAGATGAGTTTATTAAAAATAAAAAATCAATCAATAATATCCTCCTATATTTTAAGAGGAGATTAGCTAGAGAAACCCAAATACAGTGGTCCCTCGCTATATCGTGGTTCCCTTATTGTGGCTTCATTGTATCACAGTTTGTTTGGTTTAAAAAAAAATTATATATATATATATATATATTCTGTATTGCAAAGTTTTCACTATATAGCGGGATTTTGTGGTATATAGGTATTTATATAACACACCTTAACTATGTTCATTACTCGGACGAAGAGATCAGTCACGTCTTTAATGCCTTTAATGAAAAGAGAGGTTTCAGCTGAGGGCGAAGATACTGTACCTCCTGATGAAGTGCTGCCTTCAGAAGAGCGGTAATGCTGTTCTTGGCTGTGCAGTACTGTACATTCATCTCATCTTCATCGCCTTCATCACCATCAGCACTGCACAGCTACATAATTCATCATCTTTATCATTCAAGTTGTATTAAGAGAGGGAGAAAGGTTTATAGGAGTGTGGGAAGGGTTTAAAAAGCCTTAAAATATATATAAATAACAAAATAACTATAACACTGCTACTTCGTGAATTTTCACCGGGTCTCTGGAGCAAAACCCTTGTGATTGGTGAGGGATCACTGTAAACCAAAATAGGATTTGTTGCTGGTTTTTTTTGGTTTATTTTTATTTATTTATTTGACATTTTAACAGAGGTCCATGGGGACTGACCCATTTGAGGAGCTAAACTTCTCACCAGCTTCCTTTTTTCAGTGCTGGCCATTATTAAATGCCAGTAAGGCTTCCTGTTTTCTAGTTCTATAAAAAACAGGTGAATTTTTGTTTTAAGGCCCAGGTTTATTTTGTTTCAAACATGTTAGTCATATTGTTAGATCTTACAATTTCAGATTACTTCACTCCACTATCACAGCCATTTTCAGATAACATGTAAGTCACACAATAAGTTGAGTGTGAGTAGAGAGCAGGAGCAAAAAGTTTTGTGCACATGCATTTCATGAACTTTCTTTATAGATCTGTAAGACTTTCATTTTATTACCCATATCGTGCAGCCTTAGATTTCTAAAAAATAATTATGCAAATGTAAGCAGGGCTCTGATATCTCATGTGAAAAGGGTAAACAGGAGGAACCACACTTTCTGCACAAAACAAACATTCAGATTTTCTGTAATGTGTCCACAGAGAAAAGCTGCAGGGAGGTGGAAGTCTATTAAAGGTTTGACCTAATTGGGGTCATATCTTGCGTCAGTGAGAGTCACATGCTCAATCACCGAAGCAGCTGCTTGTGCTGCCTGCTGCCAAAAAGAGGGATATGTTTCATTAAGACATAGTAACTCAGACGGTATTCTATGAATGTTTACAGTTTATTGCTTTCATGGTTAATGAATATTCTTTGGGCTAAATAATTACTTTTTAAAGTTATATTTTCCGAATAATTTGGGGGAAAATGAAAAAGCTAGAATTCAAAAGTTGTAGGCAGTCTGTCTCACACCCTCATCACAAACCACCCACCAGTCACTGTGAGACACAAACCACCCACAAAGCTAATATCAAAGCTGTCTATTGTCTCCGAGCCATGGAAGTTAATGTCCTGTCTGTGTTGCTCCAACTTTCTGTCTTCCTCCTGGATATCAGTGGCCAAGATTGAGCTCAAAACAGGAAGAAGCTCTGAGTTGATTAGCTCTCACCCCTAAACTTAATCCCTGTGTGCAAGCAGCAGTAAGATGAGTTAAGCTCCCCCGGTGGAGGACGAGCATTGTGCAGTATTTAAATACAGAGACAATAACAATGACAGTAGATTAAAGAAAAACTATTTTTTCCTAATAACATTTTGTGTGTTTCACCACCACAAACTAATTTCTTATCTTCTGCCTTAAAAACTCATAATATTCCATATATATCCATATATATATATAATTTATATGTTAGCTGTGTTATGTGTATTTTATGAAACAAGCCCTGAGGTTCTCATGTGAATACTGTCATGCTGCAAACCCAAAGATATTTACCCCTAACAGCCAGCAGGACATGGAGGAGTACAACCAATAGCTGGAGCTATGGGGCTTTCTGAGACACAATGTAAAGTGACTTTAAAAGTTAAAGTATTTTAGTTATTTTCATGAACACAGATTTGCATCAGTTTGCCTCATTTCATGTAACCTCACCACTTGAAAACATTTGGCATGAACGCTCCATTATTGTTTAGTAGTTCATGTTTAAAATGTCAAATTTTAAATGGGTCTCCAGTATAAAAAAGCAGGGAAGACAAACACACATGACTTTGGCCCGGCAGACTGGGTTTTGATCTCACCAAATCTACTTGGTTAGTCTGGAATGGCAGTTCCTCTAATGGCCACAAGGGCGATTTTTGGCACTTCCAGAGCATCACCCCCCTCAAGGCTGCCACCTGATTTAAACACCAAAACCAAAACATGAGACTAAAATGAGACCCTTTATGTCTTTAACGGCATTTAACACATTTCAGAAAACTCAATTTTCTAGGTTGCTGGGGTGATGAGTTTGGAAAGGTTAATATTAAAAGATAAATGTGGTTCATAAAAAGATTCTTTGCTTTAAAAACCTTTGATGTTAAATTCCTTAAACCGTTTACTGGATGTTTTATAGGTGCTACAGCTGTTCCACATGGTTTCCTGATTGTTCTTAATCACATGGTTTTGCTTTCTCACTTTTGTTATAACATTTTCATGAGCTGGTGTCACAATGCGAGACTAAAACCTGGCTGCCAACTGGCCTGTAAAAGCTTCATTATTAGTGTAGGTGGTCTCAGGTCATGCTGAGGTAAAGTGTTGCCAAAAATCCCTTTCAATCTCACTTGAAGGTGTGAGACAAAACAGAACCGGTGCCAGGATTTACCCTCAGTCATTCCTCCTCTAACAGGATGTCTACACCACCAGCCTGTGGCCATGCACCGAAGGGCGCTAGCCAACCTCACTTTCAATTAGCTTCATCCTTCCTGACAAAGCTATTAATCGTGGCGTGTGCTGGCAGGGAACAAAGTCGGATTTGCTAGTGAGGAAGATGAGGATGACGAAGGGAGAGGAAAAGGAGGACAAGAAAACTTTTCCCCCTGCACTTTTAAATGCCACACCATAGTTCCTCTGGTACTCTGAAAATAACTGCTGGTTCCTGCTTAAAGTATTAAAGTTCACTGTTGATGTTGGAAAGCAGAGCAATATCACATGGCCTTTACTTGGTTAGAGGTTAACTGGAGCACTAATCAACTACTGGAGACTATGCTATTTGATTTAGAAGTAACCAGAGATTTTAGATTGGTTGTTTTGTCACTGTTGAATCTGCGCAGACATAAAGGTTGCAGAGAGTTATTTACCCTCCTGGCTGTAAATCCCACCACAGCAGCTTTAAGACTTTTTTTTATAGTTTTATAGTGGACAAAACTGATGAGGAAGCACAGTCATGCAATTAAAGCCAACAGAGTTCTGGAGAAATGCCTGAACCACCTCTACTGGCTCCTTTCGATGTGGAGGAGCAGCGGCTCTACTCTGAACCCCTCCCGAATGGCTGCACTCCTCACCCTGTCTCTAAGGGAGAGACCAGCCACCCTTCAGGGGAAGCTAATTTCTACTGCTTGTATTTACAATCTCATTCTTTGAGTCACTACCCAAAGATAATGACCATAGGTGAGCGTAGGGACGTATGTTGACTGGTAAATCAACAGCTTCGCTTTAACGCTCAGCTCCTTCTTAATAATGACAGACTGATGCAGTGTCCTCATCACTGCAGACGCAGCCCCAATCCATCTGTTGATCTCCCATTCCCTTCTCCCTTCATTCGTGAACAACACTTCAAGATACTTGAACTCCTGCACCTGGGGCAGCAACTCATCCCTGAGCCGGAGTGGGCACTCCACCCTTTTCTGGCTGAGGACTTAGAGGTGGTAATTCTCATGCTAACCGCTTCACACTCCGCTGTGAACCTGAGGCCACCACCTGATGAAGCCAACAGTACCGCATCATCCGCAAAGAGCAGAGATGTGATTCTGAGGCTACCGCCTTCTGCCACATGGCTACGCCTAGAAATTCTGTCCATTGGTGACAAAGAGCAGACCTGGTGAATTCCAACACCCACAGGAAATGAGTCCGACTTATTGCCGGCTATACGGACCAAGCTCTTGTTTTGGTTGTACCCCCCACACACACACTCAAACATCCTTGTGAGGATAAAGAACTGGTCCAATGTTCAGCGACCAGGATGAAAACCTTATTCTTCGTTTTGAATCTGAGGTTCGACTAACGGACGGACACACCTTTCCAGCACTCTGGCATAGACCTTACCAGGTCTGAGGAGTGTGAACACCCTCCCTGTCCACCAATCCAGTGGCACTGCACCAGATCTCCACTACATAAAACATGAACATTAATGCTCCAGTAGCTGCCCCAAGAAGCCCTGTGCTAACAGGTTCTTCAGGGACATTAATCATCACTGCACTGCACTTTGTGATGGTGAAGTTAGCATCATGCTACTGTGGCCTAGTTTGTTTAATATGTTACTGGAAATGCATTTAATCTTCAAAAATCTTAAAAGTGTTGTTAATTTTCAAAGATTATTAACAAAAGTTATCATTTTTTATTTCTCAGACTTTATTTTCTGCAATAATCTTAAAGCTCATGGAAAAATCCATTCTGTTTTTTCAAGTCAACCAGGACAATCCTAACGTCCCTGTTCCAAATCCATGAAGCACTCTATGAAGGTCCTGCTGAAATCTGTTGCTATTGCTGTGGTTTAACTAGATTAAATGATTACTATAATGATGACTTTTAGGTATACAAAGTACTGTCAAGTCAAACAGGGCTAATGTTTTCACTCAGTGGAAGTTATAGATTGTTTATAGGAGAATATAGTTATTAAGCACTGATTTGTGTCTACAGGCCAGGAACTCCTCCAGCTCCTATTCCAGCTCCCTGAGGGAACTCCTCCAGAGGAAGATCAGTGCTCTGGAGGAGCAGCTACACAGCTACTACAGAGATCACCATGACTATGGTCACCATAATGACCACCATGGAGATCATCATGATGACCATCATAGCAGCGGCCACTACGATAGCCATCATGATGACCACCATGACAATGACCACCATGATGGCCACCACGATGACCACCATGAAGACCCTCATAACACCCCTCACAGCAACCACCACAGCAGCCATCGGTACAACCACCACACTGGACACCATTATCGCCATCACAATCATCACTATAACCACCACCATGATGAGCACCTTGGCCGACATTACAGTCACTTTGGCAGCCACCATAATGATAATCACCATCATGATGACCATGGTCATCATGATGACCATGGCCATCATGATGACCATGGTCATCATGGGCATCATGATGGCCATGGGCATCATGATCACCATGAAGACCATGGGCATCATGATCACCATGAAGACCATGGGCATCATGGCCATCATGATGACCATGGCCATCATGGTCATCACGAAGATCATCATGATTATCACCATGGACATGAACACTATGATGACCACCATGACCATCACCACGACAACAATCATAATCGCCATGATAACCATCATGGCAATGACCACCATGATGACCATCATAATGATCATCACCCACGACGCCTGCCTTACACCAGCAAAGAATCAAGTCTGAGAGGCCCTGGACACAACAAGCTGGAAACAGTAATGAGCCAACTGCATCACAGCACGCCTGATCATGGTAAACATATACACACAGAATATATTTTGGGGATATATTTTGAATTTAATTAGTAGTTGTCCTATAAGAAAGACTCCATAGGTTGGTGGGGGGTTTTGTTAGCTGCTTATTATGACACATAATGAAGCAACCTCTGGGGATTGTGAGACAGCACAAGTTGTTTCTACTGGCCATAGTACTTCTGGGTCCAAAGGATGAGCCACAAAGGTTTACAAAATATTAGGTTTTAACAAAGAAAGACCTCAGCAGGTCCTAATGGATTTTTGTGGGTGTGTCTCACCCTAAACAAACATTTACTGCAGCATTTTTATATCATACGCAGATTTTTTTTTCTGTTATTTGTGAGCTGAAATTAGATCTATCAGTGATAAATCTCCTCTGCTGCTCTGCTGAGTTATTGTGCAAATATTAGCATCTAATATTTTCTTTTTACATACAAAACAAACTTTATTTAAATGGTTGAAGAAATACCCATACAAACTAATGAAATTAATGGCCAACAATGAAAACGAGCACGGGAATTTAATTAGCCTTAAATTGATATTATATAGATTATAAATGTCTCCATAATAATTTTGTCAAAAGAAAGTGGGAAAAACAAAATGAACTTGAAACTAAAATACTAGAAACTGGCCCAACAAGAGCCTTTTAGAGCAGTATTTGTTCATCACAAATGAATGACATGAATCTAAATGTTCTCTCCATTTCACCAGGGCACCAGAAGAAGCCAAAGAGTCCCACAGCCTTCCTGTTAGACTTCCCCATGAGGACTAACTACATGTATGCCAGGATGAAGCGGTCAGTAGTCACAGAGATCTTTGCCTTGACCATCTGCCTATGGCTGAAGGCAGGTGCGGGTCCTGGTCTTGGCACTCCCTTCTCCTACGCGGTGCCCGGGCAGGCTAATGAGCTGGTGCTAATTGAATGGGGCAGCAATCCCATGGAGCTGCTAATCAATGACAAGGTAAAGCCTGTCACCGCATCATGTCCCAATGCTTTGTGATATAAATGACAATGAATCTGAATACAGAATCTTTCCTGACGCTCAGGGGCAGACCAGCTTATAGTGGAAGGTTTCATGGGATCTTCATGTATTTTCTGCCTGTGTGTATCCATATATATATATATGTGTGTGTGTGCTTAAGAATCGTAAATTTCCCACAATGTGGCACAAATAAAGGATTATCTATATTATATATCTTATCTTAAAGGATATCTATAAAATAAAATACCTGTACATGTGCAGAATCTCTAGGCAAGTCAGAAGATTCTTGCTGTGCATTTATAATCCAGGCCCTCCTGACCAGTCAGTTCCCACAGGCTTAGGCCATGTGCACATGAACAGTGTTTGTGGTGAGCAAAAGAAGGGTGATGTGTGTGATGATGATTTGGACCTAGTTCAGGTTTCACTGCAGCAAAAGGTAACATGCAACATGCTACAAAAGGGTGGCTGCAGCTCAGGAGGTAGAGCAGGAGGTAGAGCAGGTCACCTACTGATCAGAAGGTTGGCGGTTCAATTCCTGGCTACTCCAGACTGGGTGCTAATGTATCCTTGGGCAAGATACTTAACTCAAAGTTGCTCTCTGGCACAAGCATTGGATTGTGAATGTTAGATAACAAAAAGCACTTAGCTTAGTTAATCATGGAAGTGCTTGTGTGAATGGGGTAGATGTGTGCTTTGAGTGCTCAAAACAGAGTAGAGTAGTAGCACCAAAACACAACATACAGTCACCTCAAGGCTCTTTGTATTGTGGGTAAAGACCCTACAATAATACAGAGAAATCCCAACAGTCAAAACGACCCCCTATGAGCAGCACTTGGTGACAGTGGGAAGGAAAAACTCCCTTTAACAGGAAGAAACCTCCATCAGAACCAGGCTCAGGGAGGGGGGGTCATCTGCTGAGGGGAGAGCCAGAGATTAATAATAACTAATGATTAATTACAGAGTGGACTATAAACAAAGTAAATAAGGTGAATAAAAAGAAACAGTGCATTATGGGAACCCCCCAGCAGCCTAGGCCTATAGCAGCATAACTAAGGGAGGGTTCAGGGTCACCTGATCCAGCCCTAACTATAAGCTTGATCATAAAGGAAAGTTTTAAGCCTGATCTACCACAGTACTTGAAGTATCAAAGTACAGAATAGAAGGTAATCTCACCAACCCCAGACCACTTTTACTGACAGTTAGTACCACTAAGAAATAAGAGGCCGTTTAAGGCTCTAATTGGTTTGAATGTTTTATTCAACTAGCAAAAAAGTTTGGGCCCTAGTATGATGTAAATCATCAGTATTTCCCTGCAGTTAGCAGAAGAGTTTGGAGACACAAATGCACTGTACTATGTTTCTCCCTGTCTGTCACGATTGCATACACAGATTCATGCACAGAAAATATATTGTTCTTTTATTGCTTCTTCCCTCTCACGATGGTTAGCCATTTGATTTATAATATATATAATCTATAATAATAATAATGTATGTATGTATTATTTTGCAAACTAAATAACACCTGTTGTTGAAAGTCTACTTTACTAAAAACATTCTTCTTAAAACATACACTATCCTCAAACTTAATCGGCATAAAAGAAATTAATTAAACTAAATAAATGAATGAATGTTAAGCATTGCTATATTTATTTTCAGTGTGTTTTCACTTATGACACATAATTATTCACTTTTAGTCTCTTGGTTGTTTCTCTAAGAAAAAGATTACAGATGTCTCCGTTTGAATGACAGTAATCAGATGGTAACCCCAGTCAGACTGCTGACAAACAAATAATTCAATTAGTCAATTAGCCTCCTAATCTTTAATTCTCTTTTTCCCCTAAACGGAAGACAGATGTTTGTGTATTCCCCTTCTGTGCCCCAGTACTGTGTGTACTGAGCTCAACAAACAAACAAATGAAGCAGTAATCTGATTATTGTAATTGATTGGCCTAATTGTCTGTAGCAGAGACAATGCCAGGAGGGATAAACAGACATGTTTGTTGTCTGTGAGTCACACACTTGGCAGTTATCAAACTGATCACTGACACAGTTAAATGATCTCAGAATGTAGATTAATCTCAGGGTTTAATTACGTTTCTAGACTATTTTATAAGGATGAATTGAGTGGAGATTCACATTATGCTGATCGACTTTCCCAACAATAGATAGCACTTGCACATCAGGCTTGTTGCTCTGTGAATACAAAGTTAACAGAGGGCTATCAGCGATCCCTCGATCAACTCTGTCCAGTCATCTCACTGCCTGATGCCTGCAGTCTTTGAGACTGTATTTAAATTAAAATGTAAATAAAATCAAACAAAACAAAGTCTGCTTTTTCTCTGTCCACCTGTCTGTTTAGGCTGTGACGTTGCCTATAACCATGACAGATGGGAAGTGGCATCATGTGTGCGTGACGTGGTCGACAGGTGATGGTGTCTGGGAGGCCTACCAGGATGGAGCAAAGAAAGGTTCAGGGCAGAACCTCTCAGCCTGGCACCCAATCAAACCAGGAGGGATTTTCATCCTGGGTCAGGAGCAGGTATGACCCACACTCCACCTTCTAACTGTAGGACACTACATCTGCAGCATGGCAGACTAAACTGTCTTCGTACCCTAATGTTTGCTGTGAGAGGTGACAGCCAGATGTTTTCCAAACCAAATATGTGGCTCTCCTTAAAGACGCAGAAGGATCATTGAGTTCTTAACAGAAATGGGTACATTCATGGTGAAATGAAAGTACACCCTCTTTCAATCCTAAGGTTTTACATATCAGGGCATACTAAAGATTATCCAGTTCTTACCGGGTTTTAAGTTGGGTAAATACAACCTCAGATGAACAAGAACACATGATATTTATTTAGCAATAAGCCAAAATGCAGAAGCAAACGCTTCATGATTCAGAAGCCTGTAGAACCAACTTTAGCAGCAATAACATCAAGCAATCTTCTATGTATGACTTTCACATGGCTGTGGAGGAATTTTTTGCAGCATTAGTTCAGTTCATTGAGGATTATGGGCATTTGTTTATGCACAGCCCTTTAATGAGGGTGAGGTCGGGACTCTTCACCCATCCTGTTGTGGATTTGTTGCTGTGTTGGGATCATTGTCATATTGCATGAGCCGGTTTCAGTCAAGCTTTAGCTGTCGGATGGCCTCACATTTGACTCTAGAATACTTTAGTATACAAATGAGGAGAGACTCGGTGACTGCAAGGTTCCCGGGACCTGTGGCTGCAAAACAAGCCCAAAGCATCATCCCTCCACCACCATGCTGACAGTTGGTATGAGGTGTGAGTGTGTTGATATGCTGTGTTTGATTTTCTCCAAACGTGTTGCTGTGCATTATGGCCAAACATCTCCACTTCGGTCTCATCTGTCCAGTGGACATTGTTCCAGATATCTTGTGCTTTGTTCAGATGCAAATTGAAAACCTTAGTCATGCTGCCATGGTCTTTTTAGAGAGAAGAGGTTTTGTCCTGGCAGTCCTTCCAAACAAGTCATCCTAGTTCAGTCTTTTTCAGATTGTACCTTCGTGAACTTTAATATTTAACATGCTAACAGAGGCCCGTAGAGTCTGAGATGGAGCTCTTGGGGTTTTTTGCTGTTTCTCTGAGCGTTGCAGGGCTGCTGGGATGTCCACTGCTGGGAAGACTGGCAGCTGCTTGCCACTTGTGAATAATCTTTCTCACTGGAGAATGATGGACTTCAACTTGTTTCTGAATAGGCCTTATAATCCTTCCCAGATTGATGGGCATCAGCAATTGTTTCTTTAAGATATATTAATAAGCAGTGTGTTATACACACCTGAATGCTCCAGACCTGCAAACTGCCAAAACTTCTGCTTTCATAGAGGTGCTCGTGCTGATGACCAGTTAATCAAGTGCATGTGATTAGCAGTACCTGGATGCTACTGACCCTCTTAATTCCTATGAAAGCAGTAAGGGTGGACTTTTACACAGTGCTTCTGCATTTTGGTTCCATTTTTGTTAAATAAATAATAACATGGTGCAATACATTGTAGTTCATTTGAGGTTGTATTTACCTAATTTTATGTCTGACCTTAATGTAGTATGGGACTCTTAGACATAACAGCTTATACTTAACAACCAAGATGTCATTTTCTCATAGACTTGTGTATAATTTGCATCCTTTATGGAACCAGTCACCCCTGCTGACCATTAGAAAGAATGCAGGTTTAAGACACTTTTATATACAAATCATTTTCATATCTTCATTTGCAACTTGTTGATCCCTTATACATCTGCTAAGATCATGTCAGTTCTACATTTTTAATCTTGACACATTCACACTCCACAGGACACAATGGGAGGCCGCTTTGATGTCACTCAGTCCTTTGTGGGAGAGTTGTCAGATCTCCAGTTCTGGTCCAGGGTATTGACATCCAGTGAGATCTACAGCCAAGCAACCTGTGGAGGCCACCTCGTTGGTGATGTCATGTCATGGTCGGAGGAATCGGTGGAGCTCCACGGAGGCCTCACTGAGCTTTCTTTTGATCCCTGCCACTAAAGATGGACAGTGAACCCCGACCCCCGCTGTAGGATCATCATGCTAGAGTAATTGATATTGATATTTGATCATGGATCAAGCATGAAGCAATCATTTATTTCATTTCTCGCACTGTGTGTCCATCATATTGGTCAGCAGAACTTTAATAATACAAGCTCAGCTGTGGGCCATAAGCAGTGCAAGGACCTTTGTTGGTTTTTCAATATTTTTGCCATTCCTGCTGGATCCTTCTGCCTTGTCCACCTACACCCTCACTTCCTCCCTCGAATGTGCTCAGCAGGACACCTTTGAAGGCTCCAAAGAGTGCAGGGCTTTGGATTTACTGGCTGCATGCTCATGACCGCAGCTCCTCTAAAGGATACAGCACACATAATAGGATTTCTTTCCATCAGAACAGGCCCAAAGGTTGCTGGTTTGCCATTAACTGTCTTGCACTAGTTTGTTTGGCTTGGTTTATGAGCAACACAGACATTACAGCAGATGAAAAAGACGCTAAAAGCAGGGCTTACACACCAAGTCACACAGAAGCCTGAGTGAGGATCTGTGCGTGTTGCTAAAATACTAATGGTAAGATGCTGCTGCAGTACAGGCAAATATGGCAGCATGTTAGCACAGCATACTGATGTTGGTTTTGCACATTGAGATTTGGCAGACTCTTCTTTGATATTAGTATTTCATATTGAAAACTCTACAACAGATTTTTTTTTCTTTTTTGTAGAATTTAAATATAACATGCTTTTGTTCATAACAGTAAATCCTGTGTTTTGTCAGTGCAGCACTGAAACTATTTGAACCTTTGGTTTTTCTTCTGTGATTGAATCATTGTGAAAAGCTTATTACATAAGAGAAAAACAGCTCAATGTCAGACGCGACACCTTCCAGCCACGAGCTGCATCAATCCAGGTTAACCGGCCCTCAACGTGTCACCGCGCTAATGCTGCTGTCTCCTTGGCCAACCACTGGCTTACTCTGGGATTTACCTGTGAACAACTGATCTGATCCTGCCTATTTCCAACCAGCTCAAACCACATGGCAGAGTCACACAGGAGAGTCGCACACAGGAACTAAACGTGTAAAAAGACACTGCTGATCTCACGCTAATCGTTTGTAGCTCCACTTTTATTGTTTTATAACAAGAGTTTTTTTGTACATGTAAATCATATAAGATAGTCTGTTTTTAATGATGAAAATAATTTATTATGGTTTTTCTTGCACTGTAAATAAGTGCATAGCACTTTCTTAACTTTTATTTAACCCTGTGTTTGTTTATAAAGCACATCTTTGGAAATGAACTGTTACATATTTGTTGAGTAGAGCCCTCCCATCATCCACTGAATTTAATTCAGCAGAAAAAGTCACCTCACGGCACTTTATATGTCGGGCTTTTAGCCCAGGATAAACAGAAATCTAGATAGAACCCTTTGTTGTTTAGGACCAATATCTTGTTCACTCTTTGTTTGATTGTAATGCCAAGATGAGCAGAACTTTAAAAACTGTGCTCCTGTTTTCTTCTTATGATAGTGGGCCAAATGCATGTGACATTGTTTTCATATGTTTGTTCTTAGACTTGAAACCTCCTCCTCCACCTGCTACCAAAGTGTGTAGTTTGTAAGCTGAATGTTGACATGCATCATTAACATAAATACTTGCTTATCCTCACCTTCAGTGCATATTTTAATAGTTTCTTTTTGTGTGTCTTTTGCTGTACATATGCAAACTATAATAATCTGTTCAATCCACCATCCCTTCCTACATGTGTAAGCCAAAACTACAGCATAAACTGAGTTATAAAACTTGAAAGAGGAAAAAAATGTCCTATAAATGCTGTCAAATATTTGTAAATGTGTCAGTATTTTGAATAAAACTATTTCAGATATGTCAAGAATTTAAACTGGACTGCAAAATTAATTACTAGATCCATACATGTTGATGGTGTGACGTAAACAGCACTCATATATCTGCGCACAGATCACTTAAACTTTTTTAAATATGTAAGATTGAAGAAGACAATCAGCTGTTCTGACAAACTCACTGCACGTGCAGTCAGAAGCTGGTCTTCTGCAACCACGTGCAGAGATTAGTTGCTGCTTGTGAGTGATGACTGGAGATAATTATACATAAATGCAGACAGGTGACAAATGTAAAGGAAAACCTGAACCCCGTTGGCCTGTGGGAGGCGTCTTTCATTGTTTGAATAGGTTTCCATGCAGCAGTGGTTCTCAAACTACGTGCTGAGGTGCAAGGAAGAGTGAACAGGTGGGAACGCATGAATTTGTTCTGGTAGCTAACATTTTCCCTCCTGTCCTTAATAGTGGCATGTGCAGTTTGGTGGTGGTGAGTGTTACCTGGACAAATAAAGAATGAATTTGACTCTTCCTCTAACAGACGTGTTTGGTTATCAGAGCCAGCTCAGCTTTGCATCCAGCGGAGTCGGTATTTAAATATTCGTGTGAGATACAGGATATAACCCCACACCAAACACTAACCAGAGGAGTGCTGGGCTGTTCTTTTGTACCTGCTGCTGAGAAACAAAGGATCGGTGGTGACTTACAGTGAAACATGTCTCCATGCTGTAATAACTCAGACTAAATCTCCGATACCATGGGAGTGAATAGTGGATCGACTCTGTTTGAAGAGAAACAGCTGGAAGCATCCACAGACAAACGTAATTTGCTTTTTTTTTTTTTTTTGGTATGTATTCTCATATTTTTAAGATAATTTTTAAAGCACTTTTTTGATATCAATTATTTCAAGTGGATGTTTTTTGGAGTGTCAGTAATTCCTTTTTTTAGCCAGTTTAACATTAAATTAAATTGCATGCATGGGTTGCGTCAAGTGGGTTTAAGAAGAACACCGGTCAGGTGTACTCATTATGATGTTAGCTAATGATTTCATTCATGAGCTCCTTCTGCTTTGAGGACGTAGAGATGACAACAATAGTGATTATAACATAATACCAAAGCTCCCACTCTTCCACAGAGGTGTCCGCCTGATTGCTTCAGCTTTAGCTCAGATTTATAGTTTACAGTTAGACTGAATTTTATTTTCTGGGTTTAGTTTCAGAAATCATTTTGTTTCTGGACAGACTGCAGCAGAGAGATGTTTGAAGTCTTACCTGCAGATTTATCCGTTGCATGGATCTGCTGGTCTCTGTAGCAACCCATACACAACAACTATGCAGCACAATATGCCACAATATATCTGCTGTGTACCAAAGTTCTCATTCAATATGATGCTGTGTAATGCAACAACAGCACAGTCTCAGGATCTGCTGTATTTTAGCAGGAATGTTCTGCTGGGCTGTGGGACATATTTGGGTGAAATGTTACTTTTACAGGCTGTATTTTATGCTGAAATACATAAAAGTCTATAAAATTTAATTGCTTTTCTTTATTTTGTCGTGCCGTCTCTCTCAGGTCAGTGCAGACAGTTGGTTCACTACTTCTCTCTGCTCTGCTTCCTGCTCACCCTCATCGTTCTGCTCCAGACTCTCTGCTGTGAGTACCTCTGTCCATCGATAACACTGACTGACCAATGGGAACAGGTGACTGAAAGAGGCAGATTATGTGTTCATACATAAGTCCTTAACAAGACATTTTAAATATCAAGAATTCAAAACTGAAGCTGAAATCAGTCTCTTTTTGTCAAGGTCGAAAAGCCAGCAGTTTCTTCCTCTGTCTCTTAGTTCTACGCTGTCTGCAGCAGTCTGTATGTGGCATTTAACCACATTGGTCTCTGTTGCACCTGAATGAGCTGCTGCTTTTCTTGGACAAGTCAAGGTGTAAAGAAAATAAAAAGAGCTAAAAACAGGAAGAGTGCACTTCAGTAGTGAAATCACACACATGTAAATGTGGCATAAGATCGAATAAGAATAGATTCTTGGCCATAGTGCAGCTCTGTGGCACAGATGATTTATAAAGTTCTCCAAACGTACACTTACAGCAGAGTGACAGTTAGCTGTGCTGTCATGCTGATTGCACCCACTTTCACACTGGCGACTGTAACTTGTTGCCCAGGTGTTTCCTTTTGCATTGATTGTCCTCACAGAAAAGAGTCATGGGTAATTAGCCTTCTTTCATTCAGTCTTTCCATCTGCTGATACACAGATGTTGAGGTGTTCTGGCTATGACAGAAAAGCAGCTCATCTAAAAGAAAAAAATGCATATTTTATATATGAAACCCTGAACCACTGGTTGGCTTCAAAATGAACACAAAACATGAAAATAACTGCAGCTGTTCCCAGAAAACGCAGTGAAGAGGAACCTGAAAAACAACAGACACCACTCAAGAGAGTGCAGGTGCAAAAATGTCACAATCCACAGAAGATTCAGACAGCAGAATTACAGAGGCTGGACTGCAAGATGCAAACCCCTTAGCAGTGATAGACTGGAATAAACTGAAACTTTACCAAAGTGATGAGAAGCCAAAGGGATGGAGAAAGACAGGAATCACACTATAAGCCAGTGGCTGCCCAGAAAGTCTACTTGATGTTATCACTGCAGCCATGTAGAAAAAATTCACCTTTACTAATTATTAACTCTTCCAAATCTGAGACAAACAGTGCTTCAGTATTATAATGGTTCCCTGTTCAAAGCAACAAATGCATGTAAACGGTGACAAACAGGATTAAAAGGTAGTCTGGTAGTACTGTAATGTCCCAGTGTTTAATATGTAATTCCTTTAAGGCTGTGATTTTTAGTACCAAAGAAGTACTCAACAGTTCCCAATGATGCATAATATAAAGTATTATGTAATAAGTAAAGTTAGAATATTTTAGAGAAAAAGACAATGGCGTATGAGTTGCATTATAAAGTATCCCAACCTCACCACCCAAAGTAAATGACATTTTAGAAGCTGTTTTTCTTTTTCTTTTTTCTTGATGTTTGGTTTGTTTTTTTGCATAACATGGTGTGCAAGGTTTTGTTGTTTGTTTCTTTTTAGTTTTTGGTACATAATTAAACATTTAACAGCAAAGAATTTATTTACTGTTTTAAAACGGTCTTGCATTTGTCTTTTTTTTATTTGTTTGCTTTGTTTTGTTGTTGTTGTTGTTAGTCGGTTGGTCAGTCGGTTGGTTATTTGTTTTATTTGTTTGCTTGCTTGGTTGGTTAGTTATTCGGTTGGTTGGCTGGTTGGTTGGTTGGTTAGTTTGCTTTGGTTGGTTGGTTGGTTGGTTGGTTATTTTTTTGGTTGGTTGGTTATTTGATTATTTGTTTGCTTGGTTGGTTGGTTGGTTATTTGTTGGTTGGCTGGTTATTTGATTATTTGTTTGCTTGGTTGGTTGGTTGGTTGGTTGGTTATTTGTTGGTTGGTTATTTGTTGGTTGGTTGGTTGTTGGTTATTTGGTTGGTTGTTGGTTTTTTGGTTGGTTGGTTGGTTGGTTGGTTGGTTGGTTGGTTGGTTGGTTGGTTGGTTGGTTATTTGTTGGTTGGTTGGTTGGTTGGTTATTTGGTTGGTTGGTTGGTTATTTGATTATTTGTTTGCTTGCTTGCTTGGTTATTTGTTGGTTGGTTGGTTTTGTTGTGTGATTACAAAGTAAGTAAAGGAGAAGAATGGCTACTCCAGCCCTCACTATGTAAGTAATGTGTAAGTACACTGTAAAAAGAGGAGGTTAGGATACCCTATAATACAGTCTGTAGCCCCTAATGACAATTACACAGTCATACTGTTCAATTACAAAAAAGGGGAAAGAGTTTGACCTTCCCTTTTAAATTCCCGAGGATACAAATTCAGAGGAAAAATACTTCCAGCATCACACATTTCTCCTGTCCTTTGAAACTGCTCTTTCTTATTTTATTGTTGTGTTATGCCTACATGGTAAGTATCATAACCGCTATTAACACTGAGTACTAACTATTAGAAACACCACATGTCTCAGGCTTTATTATGAAGTGCTACCAGCAGTTTCTAATTTTATGTCACTGTCACATTTTTGTCAACTTTAAATGTTTTAAAGGGACAAAAAATGTTCTACTGTTTACATGCCTTTGGAGAGACTGCATTAGTGTGCAGTGAGCATATGGAGGTGTTAGGAATGATGCAGGATAATCTAAAATATAACAGGCCAGGTCTTCTGTCAGTTCATCAGCCAGAGACCTTCAGTCTGTCTCTGTGATGGTTTACAGAGAGGATCAACTCTGTTCTTTTTCAATCATCTTTTTTCACCTTTGTCAATCTACTCTGCTTTCTCTCTGACACTGCTTCATTATCCTGTATCCATGGTAACAGGTGATGGAACAATGTGTATGTAATTTTCTGACACTGTGGTGTGTGTGTGTGTGTGTGTGTGTGTGTGTGTGTGTGTGTGTGTGTGTGTGTGTGTGTGTGTGTGTGTGTGTGTGTGTGTGTGTGTGTGTGTGTGTGTGTGTGTGTGTTTGATGTCACAGTGGTTCAGATCACACTGGTGTCTCAGTCCCGGTCAGCCCTGCAGGAAAACAAACTGAGAGATCTGAGAATCAGACTGGAGACGCTCAACCAGTCATATCAGCTCCTGTTCTCCCAGTATCCTGCTCTAAACCAGTACTGCCCCATCAGCAACTCCACCACTGGTGGTGAGTGTGTGTGTGTGTGATTTTAAGATTTAGTGAGAAATGGAAATGATCATTTTCACAGTCTTTAGTAAGATCTGTTTTTCTATTCAGAGTTATAGTCAAGTGTTAGGAGGAAATAAATATTTTAACACCAAAAAATAACGAGTTCTTTGAAGCTGTTCCTGTAATTGTTCCTGGTACTCACTGTGTCTGTCTCAGGCCTTTCTGTGGGCAGACTCATCAAAACTGATGGATCAGTGGATATAATTGGGTGGATGGTTTTAGTGTAAAGGTTCTCTTTAGGTGAAGGTTTACGTGAGGCCTGGCTCTAATAATAAGAGTACAACAGATTAGTTTAGAAGCTAATCCATTATATAAAGGCAAGTATGTAACTGCAAACGTGTTTGTGAGAGACTGTAAGCATGTTTTATATCACAGTCTCTTCAACCAGCAAACAAGTTTGGTCGATGATCAGTTTGGTCTTTCCTTTCCTCCCGGCGATGGTCCCAGTGGTGCTGGACAGCTGCCAATCAAATGGCACATTAAATACAGACGACTGTGTACAAAAAACAAAACCGCTCGGATTCGCATCATGATTTGCACACAGACAACAAACAGCTCGAGCGTGTCCGAGCATCTCACATGCAGATAACAGATCCACTGTCAGCTTTTCTATGTCGGGCCTCATGTTTCCATTGCATGCAACCAGCGCCCATTATATCTGATACCAGCTTAAACCAGTGAAACTGAATGCATAATATTAGTCTGTTTATTTCCAGTCTATGCTCAGTGGTATGAATGAGGTGGAAATCATATTTAAAGGTACTAAAGGTATTTCAGAATGAAACCTAGCATTACTAGCCTCAGGCTGTTGGATTGTGCTGGCTCTTAAATGGTTGTAGCTGATAACCTAAAATGCACTGTACAGTGCAGATTTAAGAGAAATCCCTTTGCACTTCTGCAGCATTGCAGTTTCACACAGAGATTAACACATTCAAAAACTGGTCTGGTTTCAGTGCTGTTTCACAGTAACACTGGGCTGTTTTAACTGCTGGAAAATTTCACATCACTGCTGAAAGTTGACCCTGACTCTGCATTTGAGGACTTTTGAAGCTTGAAGTAGATTAAAACAAACTTTGAGGGGTCAGTAATTTCAGCCACATCTTTATTCACTCAGAAAGAGAGTGCAGACCGTGCTTGGATGGCTGGATGCCTCAGGGAGAGAAATGCTTCCTCTTCAGCCAGGACAGAGCTGACTGGATCAGCAGCCAGTACCACTGCATGGCACTGGGGGGCGTTATGGCCATAATAAGGACAGAGGAGGAGCAGGTGAACACACACACACACACACACACACACACACACACACACACACACACACACACACATAACATTGTCCTGTCACTTCCAGGATCTATTAATTGATCAAACACATTATAAACGTTAATGTAGCATTGCTGAAAGCCGTCCCCTCTCACAGATCTTTTCCTTCAGTAATGTTCAGCTTCTGCCCAGCTGTAAACATTTGGGACGCTCTTCCTGAGATGTCTGAGCTCTTGGACACGCTGCTGACATGCACAGATTCACACCACCAGGAAGTGAAGTTAAGAATAGATTTTAAGACCTCTATGACATATAGAGATGTCTGCAGGAGCAGCCAGTGCTCGAGGTCAAACGAGGTTTTGGGTTTCCCTCTTTTACTGTACATGTGACAGTTGTGCCTTTGATTTGTCACCAATAAAGATTATGAACTCATTCTAAAGTAAAGGGGGAGAAAATAAAGCTTTCCTTGGCAAAATAGCAACGTTTGACATGTTTCTCAGGAGTTTCTGTGGGAAAAGGCCCAGAGTCTGAGTCAGGGGGACTCTTACTGGCTCGGCCTGAGGAGCAGCAGCGCTGACGGGGGCTGGAGGTGGAGCGATGGCTCGCTGCTGGAGAACGGACTGCAGTGAGTATGATGATAGGCATGAGGAAAAGAAGGAGGTGATGGAGGCACAAGCAGGGCTCATGAGGTGATGAGCTAGCACACACTGATCTGTCCTCCTAAAGTTTGGCTCAGGCTGATAACGTTTTGCCAGATCAGCTGCCAGGACACAAAACTATGAAAAGATATGCACATTATTAAAATTCATGTGCAAAACTGTCCTCAAGGTCTATATATATATATATATATATATATATATATATACTTATTGCACTGAACCGCTTTAATGTCATCTGACAGCTGCTGTGCTTGTTTTTAACTATATTTAATAAGCCACATTTTTCCTGTTTAATTCTGCTTTCATTGAACCCGTTTAATTTTGCACAGTGTTTTATTTTTTTACTCGTTGAGCTTCTTTATTTTATTTTACTTTATTTTTATTTTTAATCACACACCTTTCTCATTTCATTCTGTCCCATCATATTTTATTGTATTGAGCTACATGTTATGTTAAAAAACATAATAAATACTTTATTTATCCATATTTATAAAATGATTTTCTTAAAGTAATTGAAATAATATGTTAATAATATTAATGTAATAATAGTAGTATCAATACTCATAGAATAAAAATACTAATAATAACATAACAAGTTCATTAAAATTACTTCAAAATCAACAAAGCACAGCAGAAATGACTTTCAGCCAGAGATTCAAAGATGGAGGTGAGTTAAATTTTTCCCTTAAAGATGAAACTACACATTAAATCTAAGAAACATCAGACCTCCAACAAACAATAGTAAAACATTTGTTTAGACTGTTTCCTTACTGTTAGTATGTACTGATGAGCCACAACATTAAAACCGGCTGCTGAACATTGTGCAGTGTTGTGTTGTGTGGTGTCCTGCTCTGAGACACTGGCTGAGATCCTCTAGGGCGTCTGGGTTGAGGATGGCCAATCAGATCTGTGGAGTCTGGAGACTGTGGGCTGGGTCCTTGGTGTTGTTCCTGAGCAGTTTTTGCAGAGCGCACTGTCACGCTGGGGGAGGACGCTGCCCTCAGGGAGCGCAGTGGAGCGGCTGCTTCGTCTGTAGTGATATTTATGTGCACCCAAGAGTTCAGTAAAATGCAGCAGTGACATCATCACAGGCGTCCCCGTCAGGAGCTAAACGTTGCTGGTCAGTGTGCTGTCTGTGTAGACGCCCCACTGCATGAGGTCAGGTTTTCTTTTTCAATCATTTTTTGGCAGTTAGTGTCTCTAACAGTAAGATTTGCAAAGCAGCTGAGCTTTCCAGCCCTGAACAACCTAACCACGCTGTCTTCACACTGTGGGTTCACTGTCATGCGAGGGGATTAAAAGACAGTGTTTTAATTATGAGTGTTATCATATGGAGGAATAGCAGTTGCCATGGTAACGGATGAAACTCTGTATTGCAGATTTTGGGGACGCGAGCCAGATGATGTGGGTGAGAGCAGGGTGGATCTGTGCGGTCGACTCACCCCGAGAGACGCGTACAGCAGGAGCTGGTTCACCTTCAGGTGCTCCAACAAGCTGAGGAGGATCTGTGCGAGGAGGCGAGCTTCTCTGCAGTGACGTCCAAATATCATACAGCAATTAAACGTTTCACTCACTAAGAGCCTCCGTGTTTCCCTGTTTTTCTTCCTCTTTTCACCTCCATTTTTTTCATATCCTCTATCGTTACATTATCTGTTTGTTGGTTCAGTTGTGTAACAGTTCAGACTAAAGACGTGAGCGCTGCTGCTCCTGCTCCTCAGAGATCAGCGGAGAACATAACAGATCCATAAGATGGCACAAAGAGGCGTTCAGGACTTTCCTGCATTTATGTGGAGTTTACACTTTTCAAGCAGGCTGAGGTTTATCCTAGCACCCTGCTATATTATTACTGATTTGCAGCTGCAGAAGTTTTCTTTACATCCATTCATTCATCCATTAATTTATTTTACCAATTAAAATGTTACAATGTTAACATTTTTCTCATGTTTAATGTGTGAAGAGTGTAGCCTAATTTAACTACATTAGAGCGTAGATAGATAGAAGCCACTACATTTGTATTTCCACCATGTGCAGAGCATCATTTCATTTAACTTTATTTGTTTAGTTAATTTGCCTCCATTTGAGCCTCTTTTCTGAAGCCTACTTAAAATACAGTGCAGCCTCCATAATCAGCCATCAGGGTTTTGTCCTCACTCTGATTCTCTGAAGGTCTCTTTATGACCCTTGGAACAAATATTTAATGTTTACATTACATAAGTGTCATTTAAAGCTATATTATAATTAGTGACAAAAAGGAAGGAAGGCTAGATTTTTAGAAGGAAAAACTGGGTAAAAGTTGTAAGTTAATGTTTAATAACAGGACTCATTTTACTATGATGATAATGCAGTTTTGCATAGGTTATTTTTTCACAAACTACAGATGGATTGCAGTTTCAATTTAAAGTTCAAACATTATTTGATTAAAGGTGAGCTGCTCCTGTGTATAATTCCCAGGACAGTTTTTACTGGTCAGTTACTTTCTTAAAAAAGTGTAAAATAATAAACAGATCCAACATTCAGCAGTAGCGCACGCTGATGCTCTGGTGTTGGTCAGTGCATTAAATGCTTGGTGGGTCTGGGTTTTGTTGTGACTCAGAGTTGTTAGTTGGCGTCAGAATACTTTGTGTTAATGTTTCTTTGTCCACCAGGACTTCACACGGTCAGTTTTACTAAGACCTGCACTGATTAATATTGAAGCTTTTTAGGCCTTTGTGTTAAACGGAGCCTCCCGCACCGCTTTTAATCCGTAGTTGCGCCTCCTCTGTGTGTCCAGTAGGTGGCAGTGCTGCCTTTGAAACGCTGCTGGAAACTCCATTTTTCTTTTTCTTTTTTTGTTTCCCGGCATGCTTTGAGAGCGCACAGAGGACGCCGAGGACTCGGATCTTAACGGAGTTTACCTGCCCACGGTGAGCGGGTTTCTTATGGTCTGTGACAGTCTGTTTCAGTGGTTCACTCGTGGCCCGGTGTCCTGCAGGTTTTAGATGTGTCCCTGATCCAGCACACCTGAATCAAATGGCTGAGTTACCTCCTCGGTATGCAGTGCAGTTCTCCAGAGTCCTGCTGATGACTTCTATATTTGGCTCAGGTGTGTTGAAGCAGAGACACATCAGGACACCGGACCTCGAGGCCTGGATTTGAACCGTGTGTGCTGTGTTTGTGCTTTTGCTGATCAGCAGCAGCTGACCGGGATTAATATTAACTTTCTATATTTATCGCTGAACGGCTTTATGGTTTATCAGTGCACGACGTTTATTGATCGCACGCAGCCGAACAGCTGATGAGGAAACCCTGATATCAGATGTGGACGTCAGTTATCCTCGTCTGTGCTTTGGGCTTCCCGCTGATACCGCCGACACAAACCTCAGAGACCACAGCTCATCACGTGCTGCATGTAGTACTGTCACTTATTAACATCGGCATACAGCATGAGTACTTGTGGAGCAGTTTGTACTAAGCAAATGACACATTTATTATTTAAGTGGCTCTCTGACTAGTTTTAGTGTATTTGGGGCCTATAAATCTGTAGTGTGCATGCGCAGTGAGGTCCTTTGAGGGCTGCTCTCATGCTGTTGATCCTGTGCAGACCTCCAGCGGCTGAAAGATGTCTGACACCGTCCAGGAGAAGATCAAGAACTACAGGACGGCTCCGTTTGATGCCCGCTTCCCCAACACCAACCAGACCCGCAACTGTTTCCAGAACTATCTGGGTAAATCAGACGTCTGCTGCACACAATATCAATGCACGCTGATGTAAGCTCTAATGTTATAATTAAGTATTTTCTCCTGTCAGACCAGCGCAGACCCGGTTCCTTGTTTCCTCCTATATTGAGTCCAACCTGAACCTGTAGACAGGTAAAGCAGGGCGCGGGTTATTGGTGCTTTTGCTGGGTCTCTTCACGCTGCTGTAGACTCTCACCATGTCTGTGTGTTTCCACTCTTGAGTGTGTGAAGAACAGGAGACCTGCAAACCTGTATGAGGCTTTCAGGGCCCTCAGCTCACATTCTCACTTAGTTGCTTGCCTTTTTTCTCATCTCGATTCCTTTTTCTATTCACACAGCAGCTACTGGGAGCATTTGGCATGTCTGCCGAGTATTTCCAGTACTGGCCTGCAGAATTTGACGTTTTCATTTGAGAGCAGCAGTTCTTCCAAACTGTATATTTTTCTGTACTCTTTCATAAGAACTCTGAGACATGGAAACTCAGCAGTAGACCCAGCACATGCCTGAGGGATTTCAATGCTGAAGTCAAAGCTGAGCATGTCCTCCTGCTGCCGAAGGTCAGTATGATGCTGGATCTGCTGCAGACTAACTGCACCCTCTGATGCTCTGCTGTGTTTGCCCATGGCTGTACCTCAGCGTACATTAGGCACGATGATCCACCATCATACGTCAGCACCTGTAATAAATGTTTTGATTAATGCTGCTGATTTTCAGAGTAAAAGTATGCATCAATCTTTGTGGAAGTGTAGTAAAAATAGATGCCACAAAGACACAGAGGCTAAATTTAATTCTGAAATGACTGCAGCCTAAATCATGTTGGTAATCAGAGTAACTGTACCTTCTTGTTAGTGCTGTTCCTGTTCATCGTGATTAGTGTTGCATCAGGACCGACCAATCATAATGTTGTGACATCACAGTTTTGCAGTTTAGGGAAACAAGCTGCACATGAGAAGTTTGTCTTTCTGCCAGAAAGGCTTCTGAAGGCATGCTTAGCATTTTCCCAAGCATAACCAGCAGCCTAATCACACAAGCAGTTTATCTAGTAGTTTACTATAATTTGTTATGTAATTAGTGCAAACAGTAACAAGCTAATAAAATACTTCAGTCACCAAAACTGAAGCATAAACTCCCTGCGTGGTCTGTACCACACAGAAAGCCATAATATTGGTCAGCTGATCTTTAACAATGCTCCAAAATGCCCAGCCCGCCCCTGACGATGGCTGAGAGGTCCAGTTCAGAAATAAGACACATTTTTTGAGGCCACACCTGTTATGAAGGGAGAGATCTCCATGAAGACCAAAACTAGGGCTGCAACTAAAGATTATTTGGTAGTCGAATAATCTGTCAATTATCTTATCAATTAGTCAACAATTATTTCAGTCTAACCTCACCTGTTCAAGCCTGCCCACCTGTTAACATCACCTTGTTCTCTTCTCACAATTAAAAAAAAATGACCCGTAAAAATAAACTAATCAAATGTATTTTTAACATTAATGTGACCATCACAATAAATATCAAATAAACACCTGGAAAGTTTACAGATGATTCAGTTTATACAGAGGTTTATTATTCAGAATGAGCGCCACACCAATATTAATGTGAGGGGAAAAATCGGAGCCACCGTAGCTGCTCCTGTCGTCCTTCACTCGTTAGCTAACGTCACTGAAATGGAGGCGCTCAGCCAACATCATCCATGAGAGCTTGTTTCCGACAGGTAAACTAACAGAAACATACCTGTACAAACATTAACAGGTATCAGCGACGCACTGACGTACCATCCAGAGCTGGGGTCACAGCTCCGGGGCGTTGCAGCACTGCAGCGATGCTGCTGGAAGGAAAGCTCTGCTCTGCATTCAGCTCTTTTTTTACTTCCTGTCAAACGCTCCCACAGCTTTGACAGTCTCTCCGTTTTCTTTCATTTTCTCCCCCCTCCTCTGTTCACGGTATTGTTGTCGATGGCAGACAAAGGAGGCAATACTGCCCCCATATCTGCCTGTAGTGTACTGCAAGTACAAAATTACATAAGCGGAACAAAATAGATGGATGGTTATAAAATACGACACTTTGATGATGAAATTCCACGTCAACTAATTTTTGTAGTCGACATCATCGATTACGTCGATGAATCGTTGCAGCCCTAACAAAACCATTTTTGTGCCTGGCTGTAAACACGTTTATTTCTGCTGTAGTAAATGTGCAGCTAGCCTCAAGTAGAACAACGTTTTGGCATCTTTGCATTGGCTTCATTTGTAAGCTCTGGAGAAAGGGGACGGGTGGGTGGATGGATGCCCCTTGGTTAAAATGTACAACTGTAGGGTAGAAGTTTAACAAACAGTATTTTTCACCATGAATTGTTGAAGTTGGACTTTTCTATAAATGCTTCATACCTCATAAAACTAAGATTATACCAATTTTAAGAGGAGTCATAACTGCATCTCCCCTAATGCAACATCCAGCTGCAGTTAAAGATATTTTTTAATGTAAAGCACATTTTTGGTTATTTTGGTTATACAGTGTAGGATATTAGATCGCACTAATGGACAGAAGTGGTAGTTATTGTATTAAAGAGTCAGAATGTGTGTGTATTATTTATTGTGTTAAGTATTTAAACTTTTTTAGGGGTGACTGTGGCTCAGGAGGTAGAGCAGGTCATCTACTAATGGGAAGGTTGCTGGTTCAGTTCCTGGCTGCTCCAGTCTTGCTACTTTCACACCGCTGAGGAGCCGGTGCTCGTGCCAGTGCCGGTGCTGGTTTGAATGAAGCAGCGAAACACTTAAGAACGGGCCCGCGTTCCCACCGCGTTTCTGTGAACTGCTCCTTTACGTATGAGTGTGGGCGGGTCCTCGTCTGGACACGAAGCTGAAGCGCACAAACGTGGGAGAACACGCTCCCCTTTCTGTGCTGCAAATACGTTTTAGGGTCCAAACCAAACTACTGCAGCATCTGTGTGCAGCACAGAGGGAAACACAGACAGATTAGAGCAAGACCACAAGTACGCACTTTGTGTCCTTTTATCTGTGATATGAACTGATACAAAGCAGCAAGTTCAGCCTTAGAGCCCAACCTAATTCACAGCCCTGAAAATCTCCTGTAATACACATGTAATCTGGTAGAAAACTTGATGTTGAGACGGCAGAGTCACGCCCTTCTGCCGCTTTCGTCACGCGTTCTTGGTTCCAGACCAGCTAGTTTGCGGGGCCGGAGTTGAACCCGTTTTTCGGCCGAGCACCGAGTGTTTCGGCGGTGGAAAACCTGCCCAATGGTTCAAATTACGGCACCGGAACCCTGTTGGTGGGAAAGAGGCTTCAGTCACTTAGTGTGAGCCTCCTGTAGAGCTACATGGGACTCATTCTCCACCTGGACTCATGGAGTTGTATCTTAAGGCAGCGTTTCACTTCCATGTGTTTTCCTTTCATATTCCTGACTCTGCCACTCATCTGCCCCAGTAAATGCACTTACTGTGTACCTTATACTTATTTTAATGATACTTCATAACCAAAAAAAACAAGTACAGCATGTATTAAAGCTGTTGTTGAATTTAAAATAACTAAAAATGGATAAAAAGAATTCAAAGTAACTAAAGTTTAAAAGCTTCTTCCAGGTATCCTGTGACCTTTATGCTTTTGTGCCAGTTAATAACCAATAAGATACATAAAATACTTTTTAATATAATGTAAGGGTGTCACACCAAAGGACAACAAAACGTGTCGGGGCTCCTCGGGGTCCTTCAGATAAACACAGCTGTCCATGGACTCGCCCAGTTTAGCATTAGGATGTGGCTCATGTCACAGGTCAGTGTTTTCAGTGACAAGTTGTATCAAATTCCTACACAAATGCATGCAAAGGATTGTCATTTAGTATCAAAGACACACAATTACACCAGTTTGAGATTTGGCCAAAAAAAAAAAGTCAGGGTTTATTTATTTATTCTCTATCCTTTATTTAAAAAGTCTCATTGAGATTAAAATGGAGAGCCCGGGCCGAGAGGGCGGCAGACGTTACAACAAGTACAACACAACAATCTCACACGTGGCCATCAGCATTCTAACACCTGTATACAAATTAAATGCAATTACAGATCATTCCAACAGTGATGTTAAAAGCAGTCACATTAACCCCCCATCACAACGACCATTCAGCTCCTTCTGTAAATGATTCCAGGAACCAGGAGCAGCACGTCTGAAAGGCTTTTCCTCTAATTCCAGTCGAATGAAGGTGATCTTTGTCAGTGGGACTGTGAACCTGCCACGTCCACCAGCCATATATGGATAACTTCCTCCTCCTTAGCAACTCCAGGGAGTGATTTTTAACGGATCACCTGATTTCTGGAGTTGGAGGCGTGGCCGCTTTGATTGACAGGTGAGCTGACGGTGAACTGTAGCAGAGGACTGCCTGCTGGGCCTCACTTCTGCTGATTGGAGTCACTGAACTGGGCCGTGGCTGTGATTGTGCTGTTGGTGCCTTTTGGAGCATTTTTAATAAACTCATCAGTAAAATAATGTCATGTCGTTGAGTTCGGACCACTCAAGAAGTTTTAATAAACAGGCTGTGGTTTGAGCTTCTCGTTGGGAAGATCCCCGTCTTTATGGGAACCTTGGAGCGCTGCACGTCTTCCACAAGCCACGCTTTAGTGTGACATCACGGTCAGTTGCAGTGACGGTCCTGGAGCAACATTATTATGATGTTGTAGGAACAATCAATCATTTAATAATCATTTATCTGACCCTCAAGGACTTTGGCAGATTAAATCATCCCCGTCTGGCTTTGCTGGCTGTTTAGTTTAGCTCTGACTGCTCCTCTCCCTTTGTGCTCATCACAGACTTCCACAGATGCAACAAGGTTCTGTCAGCCAAAGACCAGGACACAGCTGCCTGCGAGTGGTACCGCAGGGTCTACAAGAGCCTCTGCCCCATCGGTTGGGTACGTGTCACATTTATCACCAACAGCCCCAGAAAGCCCCACGTGAAGCAGATTACACTCGCTGCCTCTGCTGCAGGCTCATTTATTTCTCCACACCGGAAAAAATTCTGTTTTAATTTTCACGGTGTCTGATTTCATCATTTAACAGCTGCTGTGAGCAAACTTAACAACAGTGTCTGACGGCATCTTTCCGTTGCACTCCTCCTCATCACCTCCCAGCTCTGTTTAAATCAGCTTCCTGAGTTTCTCCTGTGCTTCTCCTGCAGGTTCAGAAATGGGATGATCAGTTAGAGGCAGGAAACTTCCCCGGGAAGATTTAAACCAGCTTCATCCACTTTCTCAACTTAAAATGTTAAAGTGAAATATTCTGATATTTCTGTACTAAAATCTCATAATAAATTCATGTTACTACGAATCACGTTTGACTTGTGCTGATTTACAGCTGACATTAATTATCATGGTTATTACAGTAACTCAAACTATGGCTGCAGTCAAATGGATGTTTTTACTTTAATTGTATGTGTGGCAGCCGTACTAACAGCTGTTTGAGGGTTAAAATACTAAGGAAAGCAGCTTCAGTGCTTCCGTTGTGACCTCCTTTAGCAGAGGAGACACTGGACGCTGTCCCACAATTCAAAGAGACGCACCATCAGACAGTTAATGAAAACAAACCATCAGTATAACTGTGACATCATCGGATAAACCACTGCTGTGTTCTCCAGCTGATGCTGTGACTTGCTTTTGTGCGTTCACAGGTGACCTGAACATTGTTGGGAAGTTGTTTCCTTCTGTCAGGCTCTTTTAGAAAAGTGCTTATAAATAAAGAGTGAAGGTGGAGGTGTAACTCGGTCTGCATCGATTACATCCTCATTTTAAGCACTGCTGTAGCACCAGTCTGTAGGAGTATCTTTAATTCATTTGCAGAGCTGCTGAAAGTGTCAGTAAAGGTAAAGTGGATTATCTTCAGCAGGAAGAGGAAAAAAATGAGTGGACTGCAGTTTGGTCATCATTTCTTAAAATAGCACATTAATTTCACTGTGACTGGTGAGCTTTATTCTTTTTATCCTCCCCCCACTATATAGCAGGAGGATCATCACCCCCCCACCCCCACCACCACCTGCCCGTTCAGGTGTCTGTCCATGAGGTTTTACCTTTCTCTGCCTACAGACTCCAAAACCATCAGGAGCTGAGCCATGAAATCTGGCATATGTGTTCTTTACTCTTCAGAGATGTGCAGCATGATATTCCTGGGTGTTTAGTACCTTTGTAACTTTGGCTGTATTTATCTGAAGCATAAACAACATGGAGGATTCCAGGCTGCTTATGCTACAGTATGATAATATATGCTAATGAGATGCGGCCTCTTTCTCGCACCTGATTGGCTTAGCCTGACCATGTGATCATATTGTGCTGTGTGATTGGCTGTACCTACTTTAGCATTATTAAGTGAAATGGAGAAAGTGGGATTCCTCATATCTATCAGCTGACCTCGGTCCCTGAACAGCTGGCAGGAGCTGATAGTGAGAACCTTCCAGGTAAAGATCCAGTCTGTTTATAGGATCATCAGTTCTAGGCTGCAGCCTGATTGGTTAGCCTGTGATGCCGTCTTCTGATTGGCTTAAGTATATTGTAAAAAAGTGACTTGAGAATGTGGTTACTTTCATTTTATGTATGAACTCTGTTAAATGTACGTGATATAGTTAAGTTCAGAGACTTAACTGGATATACATTAAAGCAGTACAAGATTATTGAGTAAGAGCAACTTGATATAGTTAAGTTAGTCCCAATTGAGTTTCTTTTGTCACCTTAAAATCACGTTAAATAAAAAAAGAACTGTTACCAGAGGGAGGAAAAAAATCACAACTTTGCAAAACAGCACTTTATTAGATACTAAGAATAAAATCATCTTGTTTTACAAAAACACTCAAAATAATAATGCATAGAAATGCTTTGTATTCATAAACAAAATACAATTATAAAGTTAAGTGCCACAGCATTTTTTAATCTTTCAATAAACTTTTCAGAGCTCTTAGCTCCACACAAGCTTCAACTAGTTCAAACATCCTCACTATTGTAAAGTGTCTTTGTAGGAGAAATGACTATCAGAACACCATGAGGTTGCCAGAATTTTTTACCCATTAGGGCTAAGTGGCTTCAATGAGGTGGCTTAACACAATTGAAAGTGCTGTAATAACAATCTGACACACGAGAAATAAAAAAAAGATAAAACTCAAAACTATGTTATGTCAGCAGAGACGGTCACACTTTTCTTCTCTCCCAGTCCTTCCTTTCCCCCTGCTTTGCTGCTGTAGAAACAAGTCATAGAATCAGGAATTTGGCTCCCTGATGTTCTTGGACTGCTGCTTATCAAATTGTCTCCGGGATGTTTGTAAACAGATGCTCTACCCCCCCCCGTCCTGTCTTCTTCTGACCTGTGTTGGACTGATCTCCCTGACCTAGCTGCTGATGAACTCTACATCTTATCAGAACTGTTAGCTGAGGATTGAGTTTGAGTCAGCCCCATGGGTGTTCTGTTAACTGTAATTTCCCCATTGTGGGATCAATAAAGTATCATCATCATCGTCATCATCTGCTGTCCAACATAAACTCCTAACAGAGTCGTATGGTCTCAGGGCAGTAGTTTGATGCTTCTACCTTAGATTTCAATTTGAAACATAACCTTTAAGGTAAAACAGTAAGAAATAAAAAAGGCTAACAGACAACCAAAACTACTGCTTAAGTTAACAGGATAACAAAGACCTTTCAGCACACTGAACAGCCCCCAGATCACTACACCGTAATGGTTTCATGCATTATTCCAGCAGTTTGTTTTTAAGTACCTGCATTTTGTTTGAAAATCTGCATGTATCAAGTTCCATCAGGATCTTTTGGATGAATTCAGAAGTGTACCTGAGGTCAGTTGGATAGCTCAGGTTCAGGTCGTAGATGATCCCAAACAGTAAGGCACAAGCAGTGGCGACATCTTTGAGTTCATTAAGCACCTGCACACCTTCACCTATGATGCCAGTGATCTTGTGGAGACTGATCAACATCTTCACCTGGGTGTTTCACCACAGGTCTCTGCTGAACATTGACATGCTAAGGAAGTAGTTGCAGGGTGTTGAACCAGGGAAAAAACTCAGACATGCAGGATACCAGCCCTTGAGGACTGACTGGACATCCCTGAGTTAACTAAACAAATTTTTTTTTAAAGTTTGGGGTATAAATGTAAACACTATTAAGTAAAAAAAACTTCTAAGAAATAAGTAGTAGTAGGTAGGTTCATCAAAGTTAGCAAATCATATATTATCTGATATCTGTAGGCCCAATGAAAGTGAATGTGGTGGTAAACTTAACTCTGCATCACAAAGACATTGAATCTTGGTGAGTGAATTACAAAATTTGATGCCTTGATGAGATCTTATTTAGCACAACTTTGAATGAAAATGTCCCTTTTATAACAACTGACACTTATTCCGTACTCCTTCACTAGCCTTCCAGGGTCTTCTTTGAGATACAAAGCTAGTGCTTGGAGGCTGCAAGATCTTGTTGCAATGGAGTCAAAACAAAACAGTAATTATACAGAGTCAGAGTAACGAATTAGCATAGTCATAGCCATAGTTTTTTTGAGTGTACAGAGTGCAGATGGAAATGTTGCGTTCTATGATGTGGTTACCAAAAGGTATTTGCAGAAATGTTAATGATAATCACAGATTTGATTCACATTGGCTTTATTTCTCAAGAGATTGTGGCGAGAGCTACTGCTGGAGGTCAAGGTCACATAATTATTAATTATTGTATTTCAAACAGTTAATACAGTGCGGTGGGCATATTTTTCCCTGATAGGCGGTACTCTTGTCTGTTCATTCATGGTGGGAGGATATCCCATCACTGATGGGTCTTCTTATCACAAGCAAACCTTGTTTTTAGTAGGTGATATTTTTCCCTTGGTTGTCCAACATTTATATAAGCTTCAAACAGTGAAACTGAGAATATATTACATTATTAAGGTGCCTTGTCTGTTCTTTTCCTTCACACTTTTCCTTCCCCTCAAGACATTTTCCATTGAGTACAGGGGGAAATTAAAAAAAAAAAAAACATAATGGGTCATTTTTGGACTAATTAACCACCACAAAAACAGCAACTTTAAAAACAACAGTTTTATCCACCTTGGATCAGGTCTTTCTGTGTGGAGTTTGCAATGTTCACCCCATGTCTGCGTGGGTTTCCTCCCACAGTCTGAACACATGCAGTTAGTGGGGTTAGGTTAATTAGTGATTCTAAATTGTCCATAGGCGTGGATGTGAGTGTGGATGGTTGTCTGTCTCTCTCTGTGTTGGCTCTGCGACAGGCTGGCAACCTGTGCAGGGTGTATCCTGTTTCTCACCCTATGACAGCTGACATAGGCTTCAGTAACCCTGAAAAGGATAAGTGGAAGAAGATGGATGGATATAATTCTGCTGAAATCTACCCTGAAAAACAACTTTCAACATTACTTCAACTATAAACCTCAATTTTAGGCTGTGAATTTGTTGCCAAAGACACTCCTTTTGAAAGAGAAAGCAGCACATCACCTAATAGGCTCATGTCTCCTGGGTGTACCTGTATGGTCAGATTTGAAATATTACTGTATTCTCTTTAATTAATAAGTGGTTAAGGCTGCACTTAGTGGTTGTGGCATGCTGCCAAGACATAAAGACAAGGAAACCATGAAGGACGAATTGTTATTTTGTATTTGAGTCTCAAATGAATCAAAAGAAAAGGAGAGAATAAAGAAAAGTGTATGAGTTTCCAACATTTCACGGTTTAAAAAAAGTAGGTGATGGGTTAGATGTGTTTGCACAAGGGAAAATTTATCTCTGAAAAATGTAAATTTAGTTTCATTTATAAAGCCATCAAATGGGTTTAAGAACACCTTTTAGCCTTTAATGTGTGTAAGAAAAACACACACAAAACAGCAAATCAGAGAGGATCCCTCTCCTGGGAAAGACAGACACACAATAGATGTAGCAGCAGTAGTGCATGTGTAAAAATGACAGGGAAAAATTGTGCAAACAGAACAAAAAGAAAAGAACCAAATCATAAGAAGCTGAGAAGCACTGCACCAGCCGGTGCTTTACATCTCATGCTCTTCATTAGCAGATGAAGATGCCACAGAAATATTCATGTCACTGAGGTCTTATCATAAATACTGACACTCGAACATGGTATTTAACCTTTTTCTCTGATTTAGAGGGAAAAAGCAAACAGCTTCCATTCATTCACTGCAGGCGCGCTATGATGCTCACACTTCTGAGGTCATGTGCAGTGCAGCTTTTTTACAAACTCACTGTGGCAGAACAGTTATTGCATAATAGTTTTACACACAACCCCCGGGAGTCAGCTGACGTTTGTTTGCATCTTTGTCACGAGCGAATCGTGAACGTGAAGGAACTGCAGTGCGTGCGCGACTCTAACAGCAGCTCACTCTGACGCGTTTCCTCTCCTCTTGCTTTATATTTCTGACTGGATGTTCATGAGTGTTGAAAAGTGGCAGCCTTATTTCCACAGATGCCACAGATCCTCATTGAAGCCGCACTGCGTGGCCTGTTGCCCCGGCAACTGCCCGCCTTGCATCAGCATCTCCAGCATCAGTCGCCCGGCGGCTTCTGTCAAGGTCACCAGCGAGAGGCATCATGGGAAGTCGAGGAGGGGACGGGGCAGAAAGAAAGCGGGGTTCACAATCATTACCCCCCTCACGTAACCTGACTCCACGCATGCGCCCACTCTCATGCGAATTGAGCTGATCAACTAATCGAAAAAGGGCTGTGACCATAATAGGACATGGACGCCGCCTCGCCTTACGAGATGCGGCGATGATGCAGAGCAGTCATGGGATTCTGCACGTCAAAGGCGGAGGGGGCGGAGCCACATCACGGCGTCCCTGCGTCCCCATTTCTCATAGGCTGGCCTGAAACAAAATACAACTACGTGCGGTTACGTGCGGTTTCCCTCGCAGCTCCCCGCATGAATTAGCTTGTATGAGAGAAGAAGGGAGGCACTGCCGCAAAAACCGACCGCTGCAGCTTCTGTGTCCGGACCGGCAGTCACGACAGGTGAGAAGCCTTTATGTGTCCGCTTTGTGCACGGATTTGGGGCCTTTGGCAGCAAGCAGGGGGTGGGAATAATCTGCAGTTTGCTTCAGTTTGACCGACATTAGGCCGCAGAAGTGGTTAACTTTATTATTTCAGCTACTTTTTATTTAGCTTTATATCTGACCTATTGTAGCATGGTACTGATTACCTGAGAGCGGGCTGCTAGTGGGGAATGAGGGGGGAGCGGTCGTGTCCTCCCTGGTGAAGCCGGCTTGGTACCACGGACAGCGCCTAATGAGGTGTGCTCATTTTCCTGCAGTTTTCAGCGCCGACGGGCGGGTCCTGCGAAGCTTTTTAAAGACCACCTGAAGCTCCCAGCTTCTGACTCCAGCCTGCAGTTTGGGAATCTTAATATCTGCCCAGGGATCGCTCCAAAACATTTCGAAAGATGGAGAGGCAGGCAAGTGATGTTTTTATTCTGTGACCCACATTCAGAGAGAGCTTATAGGACGAACCAGGCCTACTGCTTCAGTTTTCATTTAATCAAACGCATGAAAATCAGATGAGTAGTCAGCGCAACTGAAGGGTTTATTCGTAATACCGCATGTTTTCTACATAACGTACCGAAGCTGTGTGGGTGGGATCAGACTGTAAGCGTGCCATGACATCTCTGAGTCACCCATGAACACTGCAGATGAGCATCAGAGGTATAGCATGCATATGTTTGTGCATTCATTTCTAACATTGTCTGTAGGTCTGTTTTCAGCAGCAGTATCTGCCTTTGTGTGACTTAATGTTTCTTCTGTATTTTTATGAAGACTGCATAACAATGAGAGGAAGAGAGGGGTGATGACTCGTTCTACTTTTCATTATTACAGTATTATTACACTGTGCTTGTTTCAGGTTAATGACAAAGATTAGAAATGTAGGGTGGGAGCACAAGAAACTGTCCTCCCAAAGCTTAGCTATAAATGACATTCAGACATTATAGGCTGTGATAACCATAAAATATTTAAGAGTTACATAACCTTCATAGGAAATGTCAATTTGAAGTCAAATGCTGTTTTATTTTTTCCAACATAAATAAGATGCCTTTTGTAAAAATGGATCTGCTTTCTATCACTAAGCATGATTCACTGCAACAGATCAATGAAAACGTCTCCCTCATCCTCGGGAAGAGAAAGGAATCATTACCAGAGTGAAAAACTGGAGCAGGTTCAACAACATTATATAGGCTTATTTTGCACCTGAAATCCCTGTTACTCTAAACCAGACAGCCCACAGAGCACCACAATAGCAACCGGCAATTCTCATTTCTAATAAACCTTTAAAGTTATGAAATCAGTTCATCTGTAATTATCTTTGGAAATGTTCCTAGGTAAATTAATGGAGCATGTCAATAAATAATTTTAATTGGTTTCAAATGTGATCTGAATTCCCCACACTGAAAAAAGGCAGTGAAATACAGAGAACTTTGTAGTTTTCAGAGTACATGGAATTATATACTTACAGTAATAAACTGTGCAGGTTACAGTAGGAACACTAAGAAACAGCATTAAATAGCAAGAAAACCGCTATTTGACTTGTTCATTAAGAAGTTTCTATGGAGGATTACAGTAAGCACACTGTTTAATAATGGCTAATCTAGCTGCATGTACTGTACTGTAAGTGGGAGGTTAGCTCAGATCATAAAGCAAAGTGGGAACTATTTCCTAAAAATGCTTGTAGTGAAAAAGGAACTTTTAATTGTTTCTGGAGGTGATGCAACATCAGCGGTGAACGCGTCAGTAATACGAGGTCAGAATCCCGACGGTTTGTGTGTCTTCAAACGTTTAGCGACTCAGATATTTATGACACACCTTATGTACACACTGAAGGGATTATAGCCTTGCTCTGATGCCCCCCTTCTGGCCCGCCCTCCTCTGTTCATGCAGATTATTGATCTGCTGTTCAATATACAGCCTGACAGCTGTGACCCCTCCCATTCAGAAGAGCCATCATCACGCACAGAGCAACACTTTCTTCCTGGTTACCCTCAAAGGTGGAGTCTTCAGAGACTCTGGTCGGCTCGGTGCAGATGTAGGTCAGATGCACTCGCTGTATTTGTGTGTGCGTGCATGCGTGCACACCTACACACCGCGCTGCTCTGGATTAGTGTTACTTTAGTGAATGAGACGCTGCCGCATGTTTGCTGCACCGCGCTTACTTTCAGCCGTGTCAATAAAAGTGTCACCTCCAGGCTGTTGCCATGGAGATAAAGGAGGAGGGGGAGCTATGGGCACTGTTGGTTGGATGGAGGGAAAGGTGGAATAAGATGCTTACATGCAGACATTCTGTTTTAAATAAAAGACGATGTAGTATGAGTGCAGAGATTAAAGACTGTTAGAGGAGTCGTGATCATCTGATACATACAGTCACTGTACTTGAACCACCTGTACATAAATGTATATAAATGTACATAAATGTATATAAATGTACATAAATGTACATAAATGTATGTAAATGTTTCCACGTGCAGACACAAAAAATATGTTTTATTTTGTTAAATCTGTGTTAAAATTCAGAGGCCTCATCAAGTGTATCAGGGTGGATTTTTGCACATTAGGATCTGATGCTGTTATCATGACACAGGTTGCCATAGTAACACAGCATCCGTTTTAGCAAGTGTGTTTGGTGCAACAGGCTGCTACCAAGCTCCACTTATTTAGCGTGTTCTGAGGAGGGTGATCATTGATCACCGGTGTGTCCAGGTTTATTTTGTTTAAATTGTGTGGACCGAGGGAGTCAAGAACTCAAGCTTAGGGGAATATCTAATCAGAAATAAATACGGTGTAGAAAAGTGGTTAAGAAAACACTGATTTCCAGGCTTGAGCCCTCACACATGAACTGTGACACTCTACAAGAGTCTTATTATTAGCCTGATTGTTTTATGTTGATTTATTCTTTTGCAAAGTGGTGAAAGACCATTTAGATTTTTTACTTAAGTAAAAATCACAGTTCTACCTGCATAGCCTAAGATTACAAAAGTTTTGGCATCAAAATGTACTTAAAGTACTTGAAGTAAAAGTACTCACAGACATTCTATTAGTGGTTCACAATTCATTAATGTGTTTATCACTTAGATGTTGTAGATGGAGTAGTCTCGTCCTGTGGGACTGGGGGTGGGGCACCATTAGGGTGCAGCCCATTGAGTAGCTGTACAGACAGTTAGACCTTCTCATTGATCGCTGCCTGAGTGCTGTCATGTGACCAATACATTCTACTGAGTCACTGTGACAGAGAGAAAAACCTTCTCAGGGATTTCTGTCCGATGACACAGAGAGAGGAAGGTGACCCTGAGGACAAATATAGAAATAGGTGTGTGTGTCTGTGCGTTTGTGTGTTTGTGTGTGTGTGTCTGTGTGTCTGTGCGTGTGTGTGTGTGTGTGTGTGTGTGTGTGTGTGTGTGTGTGTGTGTGTGCGTCTGTGTGTGTGTGTGTGTGTGTCTGTGTGTCTGTGCGTGTGTGTGTGTGTGTGTCTGTGTGTCTGTGCGTGTCTGTGTGTGTGTGTGTGTGTGTGTGTGTGTCTGTGTCTGTGCGTGTGTGTGTGTGTGTATCTGTTCGTTTGTGTGTTTGTGTGTGTGTGTGTGTGTGTCTGTGCGTGTGTGTGTGTGTGTGTGTGTGTGTGTGTCTGTGTCTGTGCGTGTGTGTGTGTGTGTATCTGTTCGTTTGTGTGTTTGTGTGTGTGTGTCTGTGTGTCTGTGCGTGTGTGTGTGTGTGTGTGCGTGTGTGTGTGTGTCTGTGTGTCTGTGCGTGTGTGTGTGTGTGTGTGTGTGTGTGTGTGTGTGCGTGTGTGTGTGTGTGTGTGTGTCTGTGTGTCTGTGCGTGTGTGTGTGTGTGTGTCTGTGTGTCTGTGCGTGTCTGTGTGTGTGTGTGTGTGTGTGTGTGTGTGTGTGTGTGTGTGTGTGTGTGTGTCTGTGTCTGTGCGTGTGTGTGTGTGTGTGTCTGTGCGTGTGTGTGTGTGTGTGTGTGTGTGTGTGCGCGTGTGTGTGTGTGTGTGTGTGTGTCTGTGTGTCTGTGCGTGTGTGTGTGTGTGTGTGTGTGTGTCTGTGCGTGTCTGTGTGTGTGTGTGTGTGCGTGTGTGTGTGTGTGTGTGTGTCTGTGCGTGTGTGTGTGTGTGTGTGTGTGTCTGTGCGTGTGTGTGTGTGTGTGTGTGTGTGTGTGTGTGTCTGTGTGTCTGTGCGTGTGTGTGTGTGTGTGTGTGTGTGTCTGTGCGTGTGTGTGTGTGTGTGCGTGTGTGTGTGTGTGTGTGTCTGTGCGTGTGTGTGTGTGTGTGTGTGTGTGTGTCTGTGCGTGTGTCTGTGCGTGTGTGTGTGTGTGTCTGTGTCTGTGCGTGTGTGTGTGTGTGTGTGTGTGTCTGTGCGTGTGTGTGTGTGTGTGTGTGTGTGTGTGTGTGTGTGTGATGGGATAGTGCAGTGGTTCACAGCTGTGTGAGACACTGCCCTGTCCTGCTTGAGGCTCTTTTTTCTGTCTCAGTTAATGAGCTTTGAGCTGAAGTGATGTTGATGATTGGAGACATGGGGAGGGCTGCACTCCCAGACTCTGACAGGTCATTGCAGTAAATGTATAGCAAGTGTGTAAAACTGCTCCATCTTCTTACAGCAGTTATTTGGTTGAGCTTCTAGCATCCTTCCTTGTAGTTAAAGGTGCAATCCACTGATTTTCTTGCTCTTCTGTCTTCGTCGGTCAGCCCAATCATACGTATAACCTTCACGTTGACTTTATGGTCATGTGACCTTGGGAATTTTAGGATTGAAGGACATCTTTGAAATAGGAGCTTAAAGGTAGGACATGAATCTAGCTCTAATAGAATACAAATATGTATTGCATGTATTACACAGTCCAGGATAAAGGTCACATTTCTGCATTTTCCAGGAATGTTTCAGTGCAACAGGCGCTGACCCTTTCAGTGAGCTTTGTAACTGTGGTATGATAAATATGTTACATGCTATAGTAAACTTGTTGCTCATTACTCCTCGTGTTTAACATGCAGCAGCTGCAAGCACTCTGGCTGTTACATGTCTACACATACCTTCTAGCTTTTAAAATTGGCTGTAATTGCAGCTTTGTTTAGTGTTTGTTTATATAATAAGATAAAGCAAATGCATAACATGCTCGTGTGTCCATTAGCAGACACACCCAGAGAGATGTCGAGGCTTTTAGCCTGTGGTGGCTCAAAGGATTATTGGTTACTTTTATTTCAACCAAATCCTTAAGGACAGGAGGAAGCAGCACAGGCAAACAGTGCACTTTCATCTCAACAGTTACACATGAGGGTAAACTTTATTTAAAATAATGTCTGCAAATAAAAAAAAACACTTACTTTCAAGAGTCACTTTGATCTAACCTTCCTCTGTGAGACACCGAATACTCAACACCCTCTGAGGTCTGGGAGTCTGAGCGTCACCGTGACTTATCATGGATCAAAACACAGTTTCATGACGCCAGTGTTGTTGTATTTCTCCTGCTCGCAGTCAGAGGTCGATGAAGGTCAGCTTTATCAAGGAGCTCTGTACTTGAGTAATTGATCCCAGTCATGAGATTCAGGTCAAACTGGGTCACAGCAGCAGAAATTGGGCCACCGTGTCTTTGTTTCTGCTGATGTTAGTGATTCGGCACACAGTTGGTAATAAGGAGACCCACTGCTGACGCGGCAGAACTGGCTGCTGTTTCCGAAGCCATACGGAGATATTGGTGGGCCTCAGGTGATGCACTGCCCTTGGTACGATAATATCACAGTGAGGTCGCATAATATCAGCACACACTGCACTTTATGGGATTCATTTTGGTCTCAGGGGTGTCGGCTAAACAGGAGGAATCACACATGGAGAGAGGGATTTGATTTATTTATTTTATTTTTATTGCGCTGTTGATTTATCTTATACATGACTATTTTCATAAATGTATTAAACATTTCTAAAAATTTATTTCGAAATATGCTTTTCTCATCATTATACTGAGTGGAAGCCTAAGAAGAAAAGTGAGGGGTAGTCTATATATATACATCCTCACAAATATTTAATGAAGCGAATATCCATTCAGTCCTGATTGTTCCAAAGTCCTTCTAGAAGCAGTTGTCACTTGGTGGCCAACTTGGTAAGTCCTTCAATACAGTGGTGAAAATAAGTATTTGATACACTGCCAATTTTGCAAGTTTGCCCACCTCCAAAGAATGGAGAGGTCTGTGATTTTTATCGTAGGTACACTTCAACTGTGAGAGACCGAATCTAAAAAAAGATCCACAAAATCACACTGCATGATTTTTAAATAATTAATTTTAATTTTATTGCGTGAAATAAGTATTTGATCACCCACCAACCAGCAAGAATTCTGGCTCTCCCAGACCTGTTAGTTTCTCTTTAAGAAGCCCTCCTATTCTGCACTGATTACCTGTATTAATTGCACCTGTTTGAACTCGTTACCTGTATAAAAGACACCTGTCCACACATTCAATCAATCACACTCCAACCTCCCCACCATGCCCAAGACCAAAGAGCTGTCTAAGGACACCAGGGACGAAATTGTAGACCTGCATAAGGCTGGGATGGGCTACAGGACAACAGGCAGCTTGGTGAGAAGGCAACAACTGTTGGTGCAATTATTAGAAAAGATGACTGTCAGTCTTCCTCTGTCTGGGGCTCCATGCAAGATTTCACCTTGTGGGGTAAGGATGGTCTGAGAAAGGTCAGGAATCAGCCCAGAACTACACGGGGTGACCTGGTCAATGACCTGCAGAGAGCCGGGACCACAGTCTCAAAGATGTTAGAAACACACTATGCTGTCATGGATTAAAATCCTGCAGGGCACGCAAGGTCCCCCTGCTCATACCAACAAATGTCCAGGCCCGTTTGAAGTTCACCAGTGACCATCTGGATGATCCAGAGGAGGCATGGGAGGAGGTCATGTGGTCAGATGAGACCAAAATAGAGCTTTTTGGTATCAACTCCACTCACCCCAAGAACACCGTCCCAACCGTGAAGCGTGGGGGTGGAAACATCATACTTTGGGGGAGCTTTTCTGCAAAGGGGACAGGACGACTGCACCGTGTTGAAGGGAGGATGGATGGGGTCACGTATTGTGAGATTTTGGCCAACAACCTCCTTCCCTCAGTAAGAGCACTGAAGATGAGTCGTGTCTGGGTCTTCCAGCATGACAATGACCCGAAACACACAGCCAGGGCAACTAAGGAGCATTTCAAGATCCTGGAGTGGCCAAGCCAGTCTCCAGACCTGAACCAATAGAAAATCTTTGGAGGGAGCCAAAACTCAATGCTGCCCAGCGACAGCCCTGAAACCTGAAAGAGCTGGAGAAGATCTGTGTGGAGGAGATGGTCAAACTCCTGCTGCAGTGTGCAGACTTGGTCAGGAACTACAGGAAACATCTGACCTCTGTAACTGCAAACAAAGGTTTCTGGACCAAATATTAACTCCTGTTTTTCTATTGTATCAAATACTTATTTCATACAATAAAATGCAAATGGATTATTTAAAAATCATGCAGTGTGATTTTGTGGATCTTTTTTTAGATTCGTCCTCTCACAGTTGAAGTGTACCTACAATTAAAAATTACAGACTTCTCCATTCTTTGTAGGTGGGCAAACTTGCAAAATCTACAGTGTATCAAATACTTATTTTCCCCATTATAAATATGGAGAGAGCCATAAGTTAAATTCTAATGGTAAAAGAGACATAAAAGCTGCATGTGTACACTCACCAGTCAGAAGATACTTTCAGCTGTTCGAGGGATCGCCACAGTGGGTGGATCCACATATGTGATTTGGCACGTTTTCCTATAAAAAGAACATCTGCACAAGTGATTGTAATGGACCACGAGTTAAAGTTTTATTATTTATTATCCTCCCAACAGATATAAACCAGGAGGATTTGTCATACAGTCTGTCCATCCATCCGTCTGTCCATGAGGTTTTACCTTTCTCTGCCTACAGACTCCAAAACCATCAGGAGCTGAGCCATTAAATCTGGCATATGTGTTCTTTACTCTTCAGAGATGTGCAGCATGATATTCCTGGGTGTTTAGTACCTTTGTAACTTTGGCTGTATTTATCTGAAGTAAACAACATGGAGGATTCCAGGCTGTTAATGCTACAGTATGATAATATATGCTAATGAGATGCAGCCTCTTTCTCGCACCTGATTGGCTTAGCCTGACCATGTGATCATATTGTGCTGTGTGATTGGCTGTACCTACTTTAGCATTATTGAGGGAAATGGAGAAAGTGGGATTCCTCATATCTATCAGCTGACCTCGGTCCCTGAACAGCTGGCAGGAGCTGATAGTGAGAACCTTCCAGGTACAGATCCAGTCTGTTTATAGGAACATCAGTTCTAGACTGCAGCCTGATTGGTTAGCCTGTGATGCCGTCTTCTGATTGGCTGAGCATTGTCTAACGTGTGGGTCAGGGATGACTCATGGCCATAAAAAGTACAGACTATGACTCATCATTGAGCAATATTAAAGCCATACCTACTGCTCAGCAACATTGCTGACATGTAAACAATATGGTTGCCTTATGATTATAGTGATGTCATACATAATGCACTGATATCAGCAGGTTATGCAGTAATATTCCTGCACACACAAGTATAATATAATGTGAATACCTTGTAAGTATGCATTATAGCTGGCTTATTGTTATAGATGATATAAATAGCCATTATGTAGAATACACACTTGTACAGTGCAGTACTTTCTCTAATTTGTTACCATGGAAATATTTGTGTCTGTTCTAGGATGGTTACCAAACAGTATTTGTAGAAATAATCACAGAATATCTGTGACAGCATGCTTACAATAGTTTTGATTTATTGAGTATTGTTAAAATTGAAAACGTTTTTGCTGGAATATGTATTATATCTTTGCTAACCTGGGGGGGTTTAGGCCGAGGCCTCCAAATTAGTTTAACAGAAGGTAATCAGACCTCTGCTGAAGGGTTTCTGTTATGAAGTGAGGCTGTGATGTTATCCTGACTTCTACATTTATTTATATTCTCAGGTCTTGTCTCATTACTAATTCATTAGAATTGCTAATATGTAGCTGTTACTTCAATTTAGAAATAAAAGCAACAAAAAACATCTAAGCTACAAAAGCACAAACTCATCATCACTTCTTATGAACATTACTGCAGCTAGATGAGTGGGAAGCATAATAATAACAGTCCTGATGGCTCCTTAATCACATACCCTGATTTCATTAAAGACATGAATAGATTGTGTTATGAGGCCCGATTCTGCGGCAGGGGCAGGCAGATGGCTCCAGGATTGAATTTCATCTGTATTCAGTCGATTATCTCCAGGAAGGACAACCACAAGCAGGAAAATCACTGATCACAGACCTGCTGCTCTGACCAGAGGGCGTTTGAGGTTCTTGTGCGTCCTTGTTTTGTTTATGTCTTTTTATGTGATTTTTATATTTGCCACTAAGAAGTTGCTTTTAAGAAAAAAATGGCAGTGGCAGGTCTGTTTATTTGAGTACAGAGATGATGAGTATCTGTGTGGCTACATGTGGATGCTTGTAAGTGCAGCCTGAGCATGACTTCACTGTTTGATAGCTGCTATCAGTGCTCGTGTGGCGCTGCATCTCTGACCTGTCTGCCGTCAGTTTTATTGCATCGTTCTGCCTCCTACAATGACTTAAAATCCCATAATGAGCTCAGATTTCGTGTCTTCGTCATCTTCTTGTCCTCCTCTTCCTCCATTCATTCTGCCTCTTTCTCCCTGCAGGAAAAGCAGGTGACAGGTTATCTCCTGTTCTCCCTCGCCACCGCCGTCATCGGCTCTCTGCAGTTTGGTTACAACACAGGAGTCATCAACGCTCCCGAGGAGGTTGGTGAAAACTAGCTGTGTAACATGATGTAGGTTTCCTATAAAAAGAACATCTGCACAAGTGATTGTAATGGTTGTAAATATAAATACCTGCAGATCCTGTCATGTGACAGCACAGCTATACAACCACATATTAACCCCAAGATAACAGAAGAACCACGGTGCTCCCTTCACTGCACTGGATTCTTAATTTTGCTTGTTTTCAGAGAAGTGACTTAAATTTGCATCAGAGTTAGATTGAAGAGTTCAGTCAGAAATGTCTGTTTAAAAATATATTCAACTATTATTAGAATTATTAGAAAATGCTGAAGTTTTTTTCTTCATATCTATACTTAGCTGAGAGATAAAGGTCAGAGCATCCTTACTCTGTGCTTCATTAATGTGACAGAAAAATCACAAAAACACTGTAAAAGGTGTTTTGTTTAAAGCAGGTCTCTCCTGCCCACATTTCACCTCACTTTCTTACATTATTTCCATAAACATAGTTCATTTTTTGCATATTGAACAGATACTAAAAGCCTCTGTCTGTTCTTTAAGTTTCAAAGTGGCATCGGTGTAACCTTTTCCTTGTCCTCCCTCTGTCCATCCATCTCTGCTGTCAGAAACTAAAATCTTTCTTCAACATCACCTGGGTGGAGCGTTATGGCAAGTACATCGACCCAGGCGTTTGCACCATTGTCTGGAGTGTTACTGTTTCCATCTTCAGTGTGGGCGGCATGGTGGGCTCCTTTAGCGTTGGCGTTATGGCTAACCGGTTTGGCAGGTAGGAAGTGAACTTTCTTAATGCTGTGTAATATAACCTGCTAACATGCAAGATTTATTTCCTGCCGCTGTCTTTAATAAGAAGCAAATACAGTTCTGTGCATTTCCTGTTTGGTTCAGCTGAGCTGTCACAGCCATTACTGTTAATGGGTCTCATGAAGCGAGTCTGTCCCGAGCGCACTGCTCCGCTCTAACCTTCCTTCATTTCTCCATTTCCTGTTAAAGGGTTTGTGGTGAGTCTGCTCATGGCTGTGGTCACTGTGACATCACCCACTGCACTGTGGACTGCCATGTTGAAGTCTTGAGTTTAGCAGCCATAAAGCTTTTTTGTGGCATGTGTAGATCTGGGGAGTGGTCAGCTAACACCAGTGCTGGCTCTCCAGTTTGCATGGAAACTGAAGTTTCTTAGTGTACCACTGACCAGTGAACAGGATCAAATGGCACCCATATAACTGTCAAGATTTGCTTATGGCTGGACCTAGAAAGCCGAGTCAAACAGCCGGTGTGAAGTGTGAAAGGTTTATTTGCACAAAAGAAACTTGCTCCTATAAATTGATTCAATGACAATGGGCAGCGAGAGACTGAGGCAGTGGTCTTGTAAGGTCTACAAAAAGAGAGAGGAGGTTTCAGTGATGACTGGTGGGGAGGAAGCAAATGCAAAGGCTTATAATGTGACTGAGGAGCGTTCTTACATGAGAGATGTCAGAGAATAGCTGGAGAAGGGTACACTGGCAGGGAGGCTGAGTTCGGCATGGGGTGGGGTCTTGATGGTGGAAAGTGGGCAGGCAGATGGTCGCAGAAATCCACATAGCTTTCCCAGGTGTGAATAGTTGCTTAATGAAAATCCAGCAGCAGACTCCAGACTGAATGGCAGGTGAGTATCTTGACATGGCTGACAGTAACTCCAGGTGAACAACACAGTAGTGAACAGGACGATCTGGCAGAGAACCACAGCTGCTGCCAGCCCCACAGGAGGATAATGGACTTCAGGTGTCCACAGTTAGCCTGGGAAACATCAACTCCGCCAATGGGCGGCAACCCCAGATTCTCAATTCAATTCAATTCAATTCAATTCAATTCAATTCAATTCAATTCAATTCAATTCAATTCAATTCGCGCCAAATCACAACAAACAGTCGCCTCAAGGCGCTTTGTATTGTGGGTAAAGACCCTAAAATAATACAGAGAAAACCCAACAGTCTAAACGACCCCCTATGAGCAGCACTTGGTGACAGTGGGAAGGAAAAACTCCCTTTAACAGGAAGAAACCTCCAGCAGAACCAGGCTCAGGGAGGGGGGGTCATCTGCTGAGGGGGGGCTGAGGGAAGAGAGCCAGAGATTAATAACAATTAATGATTAAATGCAGAGTGGAGTATAAACAAAGTAAATAAGGTGAATGAGAAACAGTGCATTATGGGAACCCCCCAGCAGACTAGGCCTATAGCAGCATAACTAAGGGAGGGTTCAGGGTCACCTGATCCAGCCCTAACTATAAGCTTGATCATAAAGGAAAGTTTTAAGCCTAATCTTAAAAATAGAGAGGGTGTCTGTCTCCCGAATCCAAGCTGGGAGCTGGTTCCACAGAAGAGGCGCCTGAAAGCTGAAGGCTCTGCCTCCCATTCTACTCTTAAGTATCCGAGGAACCACAAGTAAGCCAGCAGTCTGAGAGAGAAGTGCTCTATTGGGGTGATATGGGACTATGAGGTCTTTGAGATAAGATGGGGCCTGATTATTCAAGACCTTGTATGTGAGGAGAAGGATTTTAAATTCTATTCTAGATTTAACAGGGAGCCAATGAAGAGAAGCCAATATGGGAGAAATCTGCTCTCTCTTTCTAGTCCCTGTCAGTACTCTAGCTGCAGCATTTTGGATCAGCTGAAGGCTTTTCAGGGAGCTTTTAGGACAGCCTGATAATAATGAATTACAATAGTCCAGCCTAGAAGTAATAAATGCATGAATGAGCTTTTCAGCATCACTCTGAGAAAGGATGTTTCTAATTTTAGAAATATTGCACAAATGCAAAAAATCAGTCCTACATATTTGTTTAATATGTGCATTGAAGGACATATCCTGGTCAAAAATGACTCCAAGGTTTCTCACAGTGTTACTGGAGGCCAAAGTAATGCCATCCAGAGTAAGTATCTGGTTAGACACCATGTTTCTAAGATTTGTGGGGCCGAGTACAAGAACTTCAGTTTGATCTGAATTTAGAAGCAGGAAATTAGAGGTCATCCAGGCCTTAATGTCTTTAAGACCGCCACCTGAAAAGCGAAGAGAAAACACACCACCACAGCCTACCCTAATCGATTACACTCTTATTTATGCATAACTTCAAGTTTTAATTCAAACCATTTAAATATATATAAAGTGTATTTAAAAAGTCCTCCCTGAGTGTTCATGTGCAGGTAAATTAGCTATGGAGACCAAATCACATAAACTGTGTAAAAATGTTTATTTTTTCTGCTCTAAAGTTTGGAGCCAGCCTTCGGTGAGCTTGCTGCTATAATAGTTTAATTTTTCAGCCCTGGAGGTTTGGTGGAAATCCTAGTCTAGCTCTGTCCAAAGCTCTATCACCAAGTTGTGTTTTTCTTTCCACATTCTTTTCCTTGTTTTGATTTTATTCATATTCGTTCCCCATCCTCCTCCTCAGGCGTCGCTCCATGATTCTGGTGAACTCTCTTTCGGTGATCGGTGGCCTCCTCATGGGCTTCTGTACCATCTGTTCCTCCTACGAGATGGTGATCGCTGGGCGTCTGGTCATCGGACTATTCTGTGGTCTCTTTACTGGCCTGACTCCCATGTATGTTGGCGAGGTATCACCAACTCCACTTCGCGGCGCCTTTGGCACTCTGCACCAGCTCGGTGTGGTTGTGGGCATCCTGATCGCTCAGGTCAGCAGCTCCACTGAAAACTACAGTTCAGTGACTGAATCTGCCTGTTTGTGAAATTTATGTAATTTTCTACAGTACAGTGTTACACAGAACCAATCATTTAATGCTGGAGGGGTTTTAGCTTATGATATTAAGTGCCTTGAGGTGGCTCAATATAACACTATCATTTATGCATAACTTGGCACTATATAAATCAAATGTAATTGAATTGAAAGTTTATTAAGTAAAACCTCAGGCTTAGTAATAGTACTGCTTTAGAGGCTATTTAGACATTCTGAAATAGATCTGTATCTCAAAATTAAGTATAGCCACTTATAAGAGAGACTCAAAACTGACCTGAATCATACTGTAATGGTAAATGGACTAGTTCTTATATAGCACTTTTCTACTCGGTCTGAGCACTCAAAGCGCTTACACAACACGTTTTACATTTACCCATTCATACAAGCACTTCCATGATTAACTAAGCTAAGTGCTTACTGTCTAACACTCACACACATTCATACTCTGACGGTTTGCATCGGAGGGCAACTTGGGGTTCAGTATCTTGCCCAAGGATACTTTGGCATGCAGCCCGGAGCAGCCAGGAATTGAACCTCCGACCTTCCAATCAGTAGGTGGCCTGCGCTACCCCCTGAGTTACAGCCACCCCGTGAAATACTGTGAAATATGTAAGCTATGTAAAATTTAAAAGAAGACCATCTTTAGTCTTTTACTATAAAAATGGCTGGATAGTATATGCAAGTTTGCATTCATGTCCCCATGAGTCTTAAAACTGCTTTTCTATGAGTCTTACCCTGTTGTTACCCTGTTGTTACCCTGCTGTTACCCTGTTGTTACCCTGTTGTTACCCTGCTGTTACCCTGTTGTTACCCTGTTGTTACCCTGCTGTTACCCTGTTGTTACCCTGCTGTTACCCTGTTGTTACCCTGTTGTTACCCTGCTGTTAACCTGTTGTTACCCTGTTGTTTACCCTGTTGTTACCACTGTTGTTACCCTGCTGTTACTTGTTGTTACCCTGTTGTTACCCTGTTGTTACCCTGCTGTTACTTGTTGTTACCCTGCTGTTACTTGTTGTTACCCTGCTGTTACCCTGTTGTTACCCTGCTGTTACTTGTTGTTACCCTGCTGTACTTGTGTCCCTACCGTTGTTACGTGTTGTTACCGTGTTGTTACCCTGCTGTTACCCTGTGTTACCCTGTTGTTACCCTGCTGTACCCTGCTGTACTGTGTACCCTGCGTACCCTGTTGTTACCCTGTTGTTACCCTGCTGTTACCCTGCTGTTACTTGTTGTTACCCTGCTGTTACCCTGTTGTTACCCTGCTGTTACCCTGCTGTTACTTGTTGTTACCCTGCTGTTACCCTGCTGTTACCCTGCTGTTACCCTGTTGTTGTGTCCCCCGGTGTTTAGGTTTTTGGTCTGGAAGCTCTGCTGGGCTCAGAGAAGATGTGGCCCCTGCTGCTGGCCCTTACTGTGGCCCCTGCTGTCCTGCAGTGCATCCTGCTGCCTTTCTGTCCCGAGAGTCCCCGCTTCCTGCTCATCAACCTCCAACAGGAGGAGCAGGCCCGCAAAGGTACACAAAGATACTGCTACGATACAACTGCAGTGACACACAACAGGCTGCTATTTCTGCCGACAGTGCAGTGTTTCACAGGCAGGGCATGTGACTGTGCTTGTGTGCACACAGGAATTGATAAATAATACAATATAATCTTTGTGAAAAGAAAGGTAGCCCTCCCATAAGTTCCCATGGACGGAGTCCAACTCCAACATCTGGAACTGCAGCTGGAGAAGGTGTTTCTTGTTCTCCTCTGCAGCATCAGTGAGGTCAGAGTTGCAGAATCAGCTCATCACTTATTTCAGCTTGTGGTTAGAGTGGCTCTCCAGCTCACGCTGGAACCCCAGAGCAGAACAGGAACTACTGATGGAAGGTGCAGTTGAAGACAGCTAAGTGATAATGAGGACCATCACTGCAGTGACCTGACACAGGAAGGCCAGATCTAGCTTGTTAGCAGTGATTATTATAATTTTCCACTAATAATAATTCAATCACACTGCTGTCTTAAAATAGATGGTAAATGGACTGATTCTTATGTAGCACTTTTCTACTCTACCTGAGCACTCAAAGCACTTTTGTACAACAGGACTTATCCACCCATTCACACCCATTAACACTCAGATGGATGGGAGAAACTCAAGGTTCAGTATCTTGCTCAAGAATACTTTGGCATGCAGACTGGAGCTGCCAGGGATCGAACCACCAACCCTCTGAATCAATAGATGACCTGCTCTACCTCCTGAATCACAACCACCCTATATATCAAGTATATATATACCAGATATAGTGTTTATATGGAAAACACTAAAACGAATTCATTTAGACAATACTATTACTGTAACTGCTGCCAATAGGGATAATGGGATAATTATTACATCACCAAAGAGCTACTGTCTCTGTTGGCACTGCACTTACAATTACTGATACTACCACCACTAATACTACTGTACACCTTCTACTAGCACCGGTATTACAGCTAAACATCACCTTTAGATGGTCCCACTGACCGACACTGTATCATTGTGTCATAATGCTGTAACTACTTAGCAGTTACTACAGTATGTACAAAGTGCATACAATTTTTTTACCAAACAATATTCAACACAGATTTGTAAAAAGAGAAAAGAAATAAGTTTAAAAGGAACTGAGATTTTTAAAAAATTTAGATTCAGATGATGGAAAGATGCATTTCAATTTAAAGGAAATTTGAAAATTATTACGATGAAGTGATACGGCATTGAATAAGCTGATGTTTTGTTGTGTATTTTTTGTGTATTTGAAATATGTCTGTAATAGTCTGAGCTGAATAGCTAATTTTCTTCTTATGTAAATAGGGGGCAGATATTATAAGTTTATACTTCTTTCTGCTCCTTTTCATTCATGATTTCTTTTAGTTGTTACATGAACTATTCATATTTATTATAGAATGAAATCAAAAAGAAAAGAAAGAAAGGTATTGCAGTGTCTGATGCAGTGAGAAAGGGAGAGATTAGCTTCAGATACACAGAGGTGAGATCAGGTGAGTCGGGATGAAGGTCTGGCCTGATCAGAAGAGTCCTTGAACAGACAGAAGGTTTTGGCATCTGTTCCACATGCAGCCTGTTTGTTTGGCTCTGAGGCTCTGACCCACCTCTCCCCTCAAACATCAACAAACACTGCAGCGCCACAGCCGCTCAGGTACGCTGTGCTTTCATATGGACAGCACTTTGTTTACCACACATTTATACTGTTGCAAAAGAACATGCTATATTTGTTTGTAGCAACAGTGCATTGTGTCCTGATGTTATAAATAAACCTGTTAAAAGTTATCGTTTCTTGTGCAATAATCAATATGCTGATTATTTCTGTAAACAAACTCCTGCAGTATGTCTGAAACATTTTGCTGTGTAGCGCCCACTGGTGGCCAGTATGAGTTTATAGCTCCTTTTAAAGTGCAGTTTATGAATTGCAGACGTCCGTCCTGTGAAAAACATCCATCGGAAGCCGATCTGCTGATGAGCTGTAATCCTGACCTTTGTTGTTGTTGCAGCACGTCACTGCAAAGCATCTGTATCTTCTTGCTTTCTCCTGTTTTACCGTTTGGTCTTCAAAGCAGAATCACTGCAGCTCAGTACAAGAGAACACACCGTGTCTCTGTCGTGTCCACAGTGCTGGTGCGTCTGCGCGGGACTGAGGATGTGAGCAAAGACCTGCAGGAGATGAAAGAGGAGAGCGCCAAGATGGCCATGGAGAAGAAAGTAACCATTGCTGAGCTGTTCCGTACGGCAGCGTACCGACAGCCCCTCCTCATCGCCATCATGCTGCAGCTCTCCCAGCAGCTGTCAGGGATCAACGCTGTGAGTCAGCATGCTCACACTTTCACACCAGTTTAATGAGGGTTTTTTGTTTGTTTTTGTTTTTTGTGTGATATAGTGGTACAGTGGTTAGCACTTTCACCTCATAGCAAGACAGTCCTGGGTTAGAATCTAGGCTGGGGCCTTTCTGTGTGGAGTTTGCATGTTCTCCTGTGGATACTCCGGTTTCCTCCATGGGGTTGGGTTCATTGGTGATTCTAAATTGACTGTGCGGCCTGAAACAGAGAGACAGCCTCCCCAGGGCGTACCCTGCCTGGTCACCCTGAATTGGAGAAGAGGATGAATGGATGGAAGTTTAATGTCTGTTAGCTCAGTTCTCATGATTTCTTACCTCTTTCTGTACCTGCCCATCACTAAAAAATCGACATGATAAATAGATTTTAGTAATAAAAATCTGTAATAAAAATGATTGTTATGGGTGCCATCACAACTCATATAATCAAACGTTAGCTCTTACACTTTAGTAAATACATATTGCTTTTGTCTACCATGTGCATGTATGGTAGACAGTGTATACATGTTATTATTAATGGAAATAACCTGTGATTTTATCACTGTCACTATAAACAGGTGAAGCAGAGTCAGAGATGGAGTGCAGGTTACTCTTCTGACCTTGTTATTGCATCTTTTAGCTCACTTGAACGTGAACTTGAAGGTTTATAGACTGAAAATGTCTTCAAACTAGGCGGAGCTGTTGTTCCTCGTGTTGGTTGGTTGGTTGTTATATTCTGACCACTGTGCTGCTCCCAGAAGGATCCTACAGAAAAACTGGTTTATAAGAGCTGCAGGCAGGCAAGAAAATAACTTATGAATTATTCTCATTTCCATCCTCTCTGCCTCCCTCAGGTGTTTTATTACTCCACTGGGATCTTTGCCTCAGCTGGAGTGAAGCAGCCCATTTACGCCACCATCGGAGCCGGCATCGTCAACACCGTCTTCACCATTGTTTCTGTGAGTTTCTCTCATCCTGTCTGTGTTTGTGTGCACTCAGGAGCGCACTGCTCACACGCACCTTCTCTGTCCTACAGTTGTTCCTGGTGGAGAAAGCCGGGCGCAGGACTCTGCACCTCCTGGGACTGGGTGGCATGGCGGTCAGCGCTCTGCTGATGACGGTCTCCCTCCTGCTGGTGAGTTCAGCAAACAGAGACTGAGGGCAGACGTGCAGCAGTTATTCTCTCCACAATCCTGCTAACCAAAGAGTATGAAGGGCCAAAACTGCTGGGATCAGAAGGAAATGGCTCAGCAAATCAATGAATATGTTATTAAAATATTGTTTTTTTTAATTAATTTTTATATAATATAAAATAAATAATTAAGGGGAAATAAACATGGGAAAACAATAAATAACATGTAAAATTTTCTAGACAATAAGCAGATATCAAATATCACAAATAAAGTCATATTTTATGAATTAATATAAGTAAAATTAATTGGTTTATTTTTTTTATATCAACAGTCTTTTATAGATGACCAAACCGCCTAAATTAAAAATAAGAAAAGCAATAAGTTAATGAATGATCAAGTGCATTTAAAAATATTATTTAAAAATATATTTATGACATATTTTACATATTGATGGTTCCCCTACAGTTCTCCATATTTTTTACTCATTTATTTATTTCAGTATTATTTTAACTTTGCACTTTCCATCATATTTTTTTCCAGAAAGTGTCAGATTTTTTTCTCTTTATTGATCACTATCATGGTTTTCTCTAAAACATGTGGCTAATAGACACTGTTAAGAGCTTTTAGCCTTTAGCTTATCAAATACTGAGTATATAAATATTTAACATTTGTCTACATTTAATTTTAATGTGATGGTTGGTACATTTAATGAGATGTTTGTTTATTTTGCTTTCTAAGTCATTAATATGTGTTTCTTCATAATTATGGCACTTGTGGTCCTCCATATTAAATCCATTGGTTTAAAATAATTGATGACTGCAGCTTCAAAGTCAGTTCGTTTGGTTTCAAACGAACTCCCACTAACCATTAGCAGCAGTATCTCATTCTTTGGTGTCTTCTCCCTCTGTCTGAGCAGGACAACATCCCTGCTATGAGCTACGTGGCCATCTTGGCTGTCATGCTTTTTGTGGCTATGTTTGAGTTGGGCCCCGGTCCAATCCCATGGTTCATTGTGGCTGAGCTATTCTCCCAGGGGCCCCGCCCAGCAGCCATGGCTTTGGCCGGCTGCTGTAATTGGACAGCTAACTTCCTGGTTGGAATGAGCTTCCCCACACTTCAGGTAAGGGAGATAATCACCTAATTAACTAATTAGGTCATTAACTTTCTTGTTCTTAAAGATAATTCTGACTCTCCTCTCTTCTCTTCTCAGGAGTGGTGTGGGCCTTTGGTCTTCCTCATCTTCGCCGGCTTACTCGTCATCTTTTTCATCTTCACATTCATCAAAGTCCCCGAGACCAGAGGCAAGACCTTCGATGAGATCGCCCGCGGCTTTGGCGGCGCCCCGCCTCCTCCTTCCTCGTCCACCGAGGATCCTCCTGCCAGTGCCAGCACAGCTGTGACCCTTCCTGCCTCGCCTGTGAAGGAGAAGGTCCCACTGGTGGAGGCACCGGCAGTAGCTACGTCTCCAGTGGCTGAGACCACACCTCTTGAAGCTAAACAGGGCAGCACAGCAGAGCACGTAGAGCAGGTGTAGATGAGGTTTTCATGGATGAGGGAGGTTATAAATGAAGGAAGATTCACAGCAATTTTAGCTACACTGGACCTATAGAAACTATTTGATAGCAGACCTAGAGAACAGCATCATCAGATTATGGGTTTTGGGCCTTTGAATGGTCCGGCTTTCTGCTTTCATGATCGCACTGCGGACTTGTTTTTCCTGAGGTTTCCCACACTTTCTTCTTTTAAATCCTCTCCTCCTTTGAACAGAAACAGGTTGAATCTACTGTACATTCCTAAGAATTCAGCTGCGCTCATTAAAAGGGTGGCTAGTTTTTAACACAGCGGTGTGTCCACGCAGGATGACACACTTTTAAACAAAAGTGGAGCAGGTATCAGGTAACGGTCCAGGCGCAATGACAAGGTCTGAGGGGTGTGAGCGAGGTCACATGGATAGCAATGAACCACATTTTTTACAACTCACACAATTCTGTTTAAAAGTTTAGATACGTGTTGTAGTGGAGAATGTAGTGCAGTGTGACTTGTAGCTGTAGTTTGTGTGTTACTGTAGTTTTTGTTGCAGTTTTGTATCTGGAAGTGTTCTCAAATCACAGGTCCAAAAGGACATCTTTGAAATGCTAGTCTCTGCCTTCAGCTTTTGATTAAGAGCTAACAGAAAGCTTCGAGCAAAGCCAAAGAACTGCTGGACACATGGGCTCAAACGAGGCTGTGTAGGGTGTGGATTTCAGAGCAGACGCAGATCATGCTAACTCTGAAAGCCAGGGAGGCGGTCCACCAGTGTGTCTTTGTTTAGTTGGAGTTTGGCGCCACCCTTGGTAATAACTGGTAATTGCAGAGGCTTTCTGCCTCGTCTTTCATGTTTGCAGTTGATGGAGTTGATGATGAATCACAAATTTACTCCAAACAGTTTCCTACTGACTGGAAAATATAAGGATATAATTATTCTGTTTAATGCACATTGAATATTTAGAAAGGATTATTATTTTAGGACAGTGGCCTGTAAACAAAAACACTTTCACTTATTTTACATGTTGATCATAGTGGGGTAATGTGCAATGTATATTACTTTGTTAAAGGGAAAGTTATAATATTTATTACCTTAGAAATAAATTTTTGTATAGAGTATATAGTTAGAAATCAAATAAAGACCTGTAGTGCTTTCCACACTTGCCCGAGGTATAAAGAGAGTCTGTAATAATGAGCTCTGCCTCCATCACCTGAAGTGTAACCCAGAGATTTAGATGCATTCATGCACCTTGTTAAGCAGACAAGCGGCAACATGAGCAATAGAGCCAAATTCAGCAACGTAGAAGTCACTGAGCAGCGCTTCATGTCTAACCTACAGAATAATCTCAGACGTATTTACCTTTTTAGATTATTCCTTATATCTGTCCAAACTGATGTTAGAATAGATAAGAGATGCATTTATTGAGCAATCTTAATCCTAAACTGTGTATGAGCTGATAATGGGTTGAGGCAATCAAAGGGGGAAGTGCTAATACTCTATGAAGAACGGGTAAATGACGATCAGTGATAACACAACTGTCTCTGATGGTTATTGTGTTTGTTTTCACAAAGGGAGAAATTTGCTTGGACTTTTTTGTTCTTCCGAAGTGAGGCAACAGTTTTTATGTTTTCACAAATGAACTGTATATGTGTGTTTGTAGTCAGTTTGATTATTTATATAAAACACTGCAAAGGACTGACTTTCGCTCTGCAAACACACCTGTGGAAGCGACAAGTCTGGATGCAGGACTCGGTGATTAGTGAGCAAAACCTTTTTTTCAGCAGACAAAGTGTTGATGAAGTTTCTTACGTGCTCCAAATCACCTTCTGATTACAGGAGCACTCAGAGAACCGAGGTTACGAAGCCTCGCGTGCATTAGTTCCAGCTTCTCAGCTCCCTCTGAGTTAAAGAGCTGAACCTGCGCTCTGCCTTCAGCACAGACTTCACGTTCCCTCATGTCTGCTAACCTTATCACATGTGCGTCACATTTGTTAACATGACATGAAGAACGTCTTCAAATGCTTTAAAAATCCTCTGAATGGCTCTCAAAGCCCAAATGCACTAAAACTGACTTTGACGCAGCATTATGAGCCAAAAATTCTTTATTATTATAAAACAACAATCAGCCCTGTGAGCTTCATGCTTTAATGCTGGCTCCTAAATAATAAAGCTGACTTCTTGAAACGATTGGAATGAGGTCATCTGTATAAATCTGATGTGTTTCTGGCTTTAATCACACGGGTCCTGATCCTTTGTCTGAGGCATTAGCTGTGTGTAGCATTATCAGCCATCATAGATTTATGAATTGTAAACTCTGTATAATGTGTGTAATGTAGACACAAAGCATATTTTCTATATTCTGTCGTGACTGCGTGGATTCCTGTAGTTTCTTGAAAAAAGCTATTTTCACTCATGCTGCACATTGAAGATATATTTATGTATTTATTGTATTATTTATTTTGTGGACACACTGGGAGAATATTTGTCTTGACAAGTCTTCTTTCAGTGAGACCGGCCTGATTTAAAGAGTGCTGAGCTCATTCGGTGTGATATGAAGAGACTTATGAAATATTCCTTGCAGTGAGGGGATTGTCTGTGGAGTCATGGCTTTGTGGTGTGTTGTGGGTGATGTGGTGTGCTTGCACTGAGGGAGGTGTGTGCTGCCGTCCTCCTCGCTGGCAGTGTTCAGTGTTGTGTTTGGTCTTCTTTCACCCACACAGCTTCTTCAGTGGCACTGAACTGTATCAGACCAGAGCCTGGTGTCTTCTCTCTGCGACACAGCCGGCTGTCAGGAGACATCTTTGCTCTCACTCTTCTTAGCACTGAGGCCTCGTGGGGTTAAGAAACGAATGAAGAGATGTGTTTAAGAAAGCTCACGTGTTGCTTTGGATGTGGAAAGATTAGATTTTGGTGTGCCACCTTCAAGACCAGAGCACGAGGCTGTTATTTTACTGTGTTTCTACTGTAATCTACAACAACAGGTTCCTGCTGCAAAAACCTTACAGTGCTGCGCTGCATCTCATATACAACATCCTCTGATTGACCCTGCAGTGGAAAAATGAATACGGTTTGTTAAAGCTGATTCAACAGGGCTTTGAAACTGGATTCACCCTGACTCCACCCTCTGTTTGACTGCAGTGCATCCCAAATGTATTTGAAAGGATTTAAACGGAGCCAGGCTCACGCTCATCCTAACAGCTACTTTATGCACATGTACCAACCCCAAACCTTCCATTTACTGTACAAAGACGGTATAATTCTGAATTTATAAATATGTATTTTTTAAAAGAGTATTATTTATATGTTGACTTTGGCCGTCATATGTGTGTCTGGTTCCTTTTTAATTTGGGGTGCACATTGTGATTACCTCTCTGCTCCTCTAGCTCTGAGCATCCAGCAGGTCTTTGTGTTGGGCTGCAGTTCTTCTGCTTCCTTTTCAGGAATGCCAGTGAGCAGAAACTCCACAAATGTGGAGGGTACCAACCCAGCCCTGATCTCAGGTAACCTGAGATCAGGTGGGTGTTCACTGGTTAAACAGTACACAATCTGCCTGAGAAGAAGAGTCAAACCCTGACCAACACTGCTGTTAATTTCCATCTGCTTTACATGCCTGCTCACATTACACTCAGAGCCGTGCAGCATCAGATTGGTCACCACGTTGTTGCCCTTCAAAACTTTCACCGTAAAATGTCCAAACTTTCTGTGCTTTAAGCCAGCAGCTCTGGTGATAGTCATGCAGTGTCCACAGGTCTGAATCCGTCACCAAGCACCGTTTGGCTGTGCTGCTGTGATCTTTGTTCTGTGTTTCTGATGTCAGTGTGGTCCTCGTGTGTGTGTTGTTGCTGTGGAAATTGATGTTTGAGTGTAATTCAGCTGTTTGTGCCTCTCTGTTATTAAATGTGTCTTTGTGGGAAAGGTTCCCTTTGCTTCCAGTGTGTTAGAAAGCACTCCCCGGGTTACCACGCGGTGCTTCGTTAGTGTTACCTGTGTAGTTCATATGCTCGAAGTGCAGTGAGTGTGTGACAGCCAGCGTCTGTATGCACAGCAACAATCTAAGCTAGTCTGATGAAACCACATTTCTTTTTCATATTTCTCTGCTCAGCAACAGTGCTGCACCCCAGCCATTATGGTTTGTACTGTACAAAACACTTATGTTGTTAAATTAAAGATTCATTGTGTAACCACACACAGTGTGACCATCTTTTTTCAGCACTTTGGGCTTTTTCTTTGTTTATAATAGATTTTCCAAGAACCCCCTCAGAGTCCAAACACTGATTCACAGTCATGTCAACCTGAGATGAACAACGACACATATTATGCTGTCGTTATTTATTTAAAAATCCAAAAAGCAGTGTGTGAGAAACGAAGCACACCCCACGATTCAGTAACCTGTAGAACCTCCTTCAGCAGCAGTAAGTTGAAGCAATGGTCTCTGGATGAGTCTGTCACATCATTGTGGGTTTGGCCCACTTGTCTTTGTTGCTTCAGTTCATTGAGGTGTGCAGACCTTGGTTTCTGCACAGCTCTCTGAAGGTCCTGACAGCCTTTAATCTCGCTGATATCTGGACTTTGGGCTGTCGCAGCACCTCGATTCTTTGCTTTTTCACTCATTCGCTTGTGTTGGCATCATTGTCGTATTGCATGAAACAATTTCACCCACTTTAGCTGCTGGACATTTGACTCTAGCAGACTTCAGTATACGGAGGAGTTCATGCCTGACTCAGTGACTGCAGGGTGCTCAGGTCCTCGTCCCTCCTCCACCGCGCTGACAGTTAGTCTGAGCTGTTCGTGCTGATGAGCTGAGTTTGGTTTTCTCCAAACGTGTCGCTCTGCATTATAGACAAACATCTCCACACTGGTCTCAGCTGTCCAGAGGACATCGTAAAGCTAAGCTAAGTCTTGCTGCCATGGGTTTTTAGGCACAAGAGGCTGTGTCCTGGACACCTACCAAACAGCCACACCTGGTCATTCTTTTGTCTCAGTGTACTGTCATTAAGATTTAACCTGCTAACTGAGGCCTGAGGTGGAGCTCTCGGTTTTGTTGCAGTTTCTCTGAGTGTTGCACCGTCTGAGCTCGGGCTGAATTTGAAGGGACGTCCACACCTGGAAAGATTGTGGGAGTGTGTTAACACACCTGAAGGCTCCAGCCCTGCAAACTGACAGAAACTGCTGCTTTTATGGAGGTGGCTGAGGATCAGTTAATCACGTGTCTTTGATTAGCAGCACCTTCTTAATTCTTACGGATGCAGTGAAGGTGCATTCAGTGTTTCACAGTCCTGTGAAAACTGTATTTTTCACAGTTGCACACATACGAGCTTTTAATACAACACAATTTTGAGATTTGTGCCAAATTATCCAGTGCCCTTAGCCCGCTTTGAAAACCTCTGTGGTTAATCACAGCCTGTGACAGTGATCATAAAGATTGTGTATGCAGGATGCATGCATTAAATGTATGCAGGATTTCCACTGAATGATTACATGTGATTTAATAATCACATCATTTAAACATTCAACAAAATATCTTTAACTGGGAAATTCTGATATTTTAAAAATCCCTGTAAATAACAGACATGCAGAGTAGCATGTTACAGACCGATGGCAATAACTGTTTTTATTACAAAACTCTGCTTCATCAGCATTTGTCCATCTTCATAAAAATCCATCTCTTGAAAAACTCATATTGTAACAGGGACACACTGAGGTCATTTAATATGTGTAAAACATGTTTAATTTAAATAAATAAATCTCACAGTCCCTCACAGTCATACTCCACAGGAAAAACACCACATATTAAAAATAATGCTGCTACTTTTATCATTTCCTGTGATTTAGCTACAGCCTCATATCCAGCCACTGGAAGAAAATCATGAGTTTTATGACTGAGAGGATTTTTTGATGAACTGTTTTAATTTCTCTTGCATTCAGTGTGATTTGTAAGTCCATATTAAAGTGGTGGATCCCTTCAGTGTTTCCTTACTTCCTGTCATAGATGTCCTGTTCCAGTGATGGACATTCATATTAAACATGGACAGAGTTTCTAATAATGAGCTCATCCCTGTGCCTATAGCTCACACTTCAGGTTGCTCTAAACACACAGAGAGGGGATATCCCTAACGGCATAGAAGCCCCACCCACCTGCTGTTCAAACCTTCTGTTTGCGAGGTGCAGCCAATCAGAAAAGATTGGCGGAAAAGGAGGGGAAGGAGTCTAGGCAGTGTCAGACCGAGGATGAATGGAGAGGCTGCACCGACACACAAAGCTGCTCTGGACTCCGTCAGAAAGAGTTCTCGGAGCTCTGGGGGGTAAAGTGAGCCCCTCTCCCCGACCTGCTCCGTCATCGTGCAGCGCCGGAAAGGGCCGAGCAAGAAAAAGGAGGCGTTTCCTCACATCAGCTGCAAATTTATGCAGAGCAGTAAAATCAGGGCTGCTGCTGCCGCTCCGAGCCTCCTGCACAGAGAAGAAGACGGGAAAAAAGCAGCAGCACCGGGCACCGCGCTAACAAAAAGCCCGGCACATCGTTGCAGCGCTCGGTGTCGCTCTGCAGCGGGCAGCCGGTGCAGCAGGAGGCGGACGATCCCGGACCGGTGACGGTAAGGACGGAGCGAGAGCCGCGTTAACGAGCCAGACAGCAGCGGCGGAGGCGGGGGGCTAGCGGGAGGCTAGGAGGAGCAGCCTCCGGTGGATCCAGTGTTAACTGGTCTGAAACATGGAGGATGGCTAGCTAACGTTAGCGCTGTGCGAGCTGCTCAGGTGGTTGTTGTTGAGCTGGTGGAGGCTGGAGACGGAGGCAGGCTGTAGGTGCTGGGACGGGATGGAGGAGGAGGAGGAGGAGGAGGAGCAGTGATAAAGAAAACTGCAGGAATTAAAAAGGTGGTGAACACCTGGTCTGAATCCGTCCTGTAAGGTGCAGAAAGAAGTGTTTCTCCTGCAGGAGCCTTTGTGCTGGAGCACATTTCCCCCTTTTTTATTTCAGGCAGAGCTCTCTGGCCGCTGCGCACACTCCTGCAAAGAGGAAATAAATGCGCATTTTAAAAATTACATTAACGGTCACAAATTGGGAGTAACTCCATCCCCATGCCAATACACACAAAGCATCTGCAGAACTGCAAAATAATATAAAATAATTTATATATATATGTGAAATGTGTATTTGTAATTATTCGTCTGTATGTGGGTTTTCATTTATGCAGGCATAAAACACACTTTTGTTTGTCAGATGGTCGGAAATAAGAAGAAAATGCAGCAACTTGTTTAAAGTTTCTGTGCCCCCCCCCCCCCCCCCCCCCCCCCCCCCCACGCTGCAAACATGCAGGTTATTTATCTGAAAATTTGCATTTTATTAAAGTTTCCTTTGTTTACTGATCAGCGTGTAACAATAACCACGTACTGCCAATAAAGGTGATGACATCCATATTGGGTCATCATCATGAATGTGTCGTTGTGGTGGTCCTTTTGTATGCTTTTGTACAGTTATGGTTACACACTCCTTCCACCTCCATGCTGTAAATGACCACACACACTAAACAGTTACAGGTTTAACTGATATTTAGGCTGATTTTTTCCATCATTTTCTATAGTCAGGAATAAAATGATCAGAAATTCATTTGTTACCATGATCATTGAAAATCGGATTCTGTGACAGCTCTTCTTACATTTATTTGATGGGTCTGTGAACACCTGAGATTTGACCTCGTCAGTATTTAGTTGTGCAGTTCAGAGGTCGTTTCATAGGCTTCCTGTGTGCAGATGCACGCTGCATGTGGTTAGTGTTACTCTGCAGCTGCTCGCAGTGTCACAGCTTGTAAAACAGAAGAATGTGGTGGGTTGGTTGAGAGACATGTCAGAGAAATGAATCTGTGCCCCTCCTCCTCCACGTGCTGCGTTACAGGGACCTGTGATTGTTTCTAACTGCATATTCTTGGACTCCGACAGAGCAGCTGATCCCTGTTCACGTCACAGTGGGCCTCAGTGAAGCCGCTCAGTTCATCGACTGCCTGAAACGAGACTTTATATCCCTTCCCTCTACCTTTAGGGCAGCTCATACTGATTGGCTGCTGCTTGTAAACAGCAGGTCGTGGAGCTCTTGTGTGACTGAGATTCTGCTTCTTTGGGCATCATAAAGAACCGAATCCTGAGCTTCTATATATGCTGACCTCATTATTTGAAGCTTTGGTTGTTTTTAATACACCATTGTTACAGTATGCATGTGACAGAAAAAGGAAAAGCTTATTAGGACCCCTTTAAGGTGTAAACCTGTGTCTGCTCCTCTGTGGAGCTCAGTCTACAGGAAAACACAGCTGTCTGTCAGACTCTGAGATATTGTGATTGTCTGCCATGAAAAACGATCACGTTTTAAAATGTTGAAAGTGTTAAAAATAGCGAGGACCGGAACTGCATCAGTCAAACAGCTGGAGACGGTGTTTCGCAGTGAGGTGTGCTGTTTGTCAGGTGCAGTGACAGGTGTGTTCGTTATTTGTTTCTCTCCACTACATCAGACCCTCAGAGGGAGAAAGCTGCGTTTGCTTCCTCGTGTTACTGACGGACGCCTCATCTGTCTCCTCAGCAGCCATGGAGACAGACGGAGAGCAGAACCAGCAGGGGGCCTCGACCAATGGAAGCGCCGCATCTGGGACCAGCTCCCGCCCCTCTCCCATGAATTCCATGTCTCTGTATGAAAGGCAGGCGGTCCAGGTAGGTGTGAGTGTTTGCACCTCTGTGGCTGTGTTTGTGAGGACCAGACTGATTTTTAGACCTTGAGAATGAGTCCTGGGGGGTATGGAAGGATGGAGGGGGGGTGGATGGTTTCACAGCTGCCGTTAGCATTCAGGTTAGGATGAGTTTTAGGTTAAGATTGATTATAACTAATCCCGTCCTCACCCTGAAAACGTGTTCGATTTTGTTGGGTTTCCGTGTTCATGCTGAGCATGTCTGGATTTTTATGTTTGCTCATCTTTCCATTATGCTAAAGCTTGACGTGCACTTCGAAACATGAAGACATCCCTGATAGAAACCGATGCTCGCCATGCTTATTTTTACTGTTCCTGTTTTTAAATTAAAAGAAATGATCATGTTCTTCATAGGCTGGCTTTTAATGGCCCGTGCCATCTTTAAAGTCTTGTTGTTCTCATGCTTGCATCATACCATGAGGGTGATAGTCCAGCAGCGGGCTGCATCGTCCTGCTTGTGAGTGGTTATTGTTGGGCTAAAAGTAGGTTGCGTCCCTGGGGGTTAGACTGCACATATGCAGGTCTCGACTTTAAAAAATGGGACTCGCGGGAGCTTGTGGCTCTTCACATTGTTTAAAACTCATTCAGATCTTTTGCAAGACTCATAAAAAGCTCCCTGTTGTTGTTCTTGTGGCAGAACTTTAATGAGGATGTAGGAGGAGCCAGTTTAATGCTGCCAGTAAAGAAAACTGTAATATAAATTGGTAAAAAATGATGTTGTCTTTCCATTTTCATGTCCAAATTGTGCCTGTGGCTGCAGTGTAAACATGTCTGTGGGCAGCTCGTTTGTCTTTAGAGATTCTGATTTATGTGTTTGCTGATGGACAGAAGCTGATGAAGAGTGACTGAATCAGGGAGGAGAAGAGCAGAGGCTGAGTCGTGCTGGGTGTGATGGAGGCTCAGTGTTATTTTCTCAGGCTTTTGTCACCCTGCATGGCCATCTGTCTTTGTCACCCAGCACACACTAATCCAGCCCGCCGTGCTCGCTTTCATCCCCCAACTTATTACTGTAGGAGCCTGTGCTCATACATCAGGCAGCTGGCAGGAGGTTTCTGCAGCTTTGCTCTCTCTGCGCTCGTCTCTCCGTCTGCTCTTCTCCTCTGTTTTCTTGGTACTTCCTTTTCTGTCCTAAATTTCTCCCCTTCCTCCTTCCTTTCCTGTCTTCTTCTGGCTCTTTGCTGTCATCTTTTCCGTCTCTATTCCATAACACTTTACTTTTCATGCTGCATGCAGTTTTCATTGCTGCTCCTCTGTTCGTCCTTCCAGGCCCTGCAGGCATTACAGAGGCAGCCCAATGCAGCTCAGTACTTCCAGCAGCTGATGCTGCAGCAGCAGATCAACAATGCTGCCCAGCTGCAGAACCTGGCCGCCGTGCAACAGGTAAAGGTGAGTGCAAGTTCATTTCCAAATTTCACTCTGTTTCTTTGATGTTATTAATATCCAGCAACTGTTTCCCAAGAATTTTGCAAAGCACAAAGAAAAGCTGTCAGGAGCAATGCAGCAATGCACGATGACACTAACGGAGGCGTATAAGGAGAGAAAATGATTGCATCTGCACCACCTGCTCACAGTAATAAACTTAAGTGAAAACCACAAGAATAAGATGTGAAGGCCACGCACACAGTCGGTGCTGCTCAGCTGTGAAACTTTGAGGCTTCGTGGCCAACAGAGCTGAGCATCGTTTGCATCAACTGCACACGGCCTCTGTAATCAGCTCAGTTTTGCTCTTTTTGGAGTTTATTGAAGCTTTTTCTCTTTATCTTCCTTTTTATATTTCTCTTTGTTTTTTAGGCCACTTTGGCTGCCAGTCGTCAGTCGAGCCCCTCCAGCAGCAGCTCCTCTCAGGCTACCAGCGCAGCCTCTGTATGTGCTCTCAGTTCAGCCACCTTTTCACGCAAGCAGCCAAAAACAGTTACATGAGATTCACATATTAAAGATTCACATTATTATTCTTAAGGTCAGCGTAACGTCCGGATCGGGGTCTACAACCAGCAGCCGTCCAATGGGTGCGTCAGCAACATCCACAATCAGCCAATCGGTGCTGCTGAGTGGGACGGCCGGAGGGCAGGGTCAGATGTATCTGAGAGTGAGTAGAATTAGACGGTTTATGTGCGGCACCCTCTCAGTTGTGTGCATTTTAATGGCTTTAATGTCTTTTGATCCTGCAGGTGAACCGCTCCCTCAGGACGCCTATCCCCTCCCAGCTCATCTTCATGCCCGGCAGCACTGCAACTACTGCTGTGGCAACTGTTGCCCAGCAGCCACAGGCTCAGCAACAGCAGCAGGAAGTGCCTCCGACTTCCTCATCCAGCAGCCAATCAGATAATGATCAGGTGTGTGGAAATAATGTGTTATGGCCTGAAGAGGCCTCCTTGCTTTTCTCAGCGATGGAGAGCTGTCTTCACACAAATGTTTGCTCTGTGCCTCCATCTCTAGGTGCAGAATCTAGCAATGCGAGGTGTGTCAGGTCCCAAAGCTGTGGGTGTTAAGACCGAAGCCCCAGAGAGAAGTGACTCAGGTAGGGAAGAAAGAAGAGGAAGCCTGCTACCAGCTTCTGTGAATGAAAGCATTTATAAACATAAGAGTGGTTTAGATGCTTGCACGTGTAACAAAGGAGTTGCAGGTATTGACAGACTAAATGGTAAATCATAGCGTGACACGGCACTTCCCCTCCACAGTTGATCCTATAATCTAAAAACAGAGCTTTAGAGGGAGCCCACAATCCGTGTATATTAGCTGATCTTAAAGTCTCGTGTAGGACATGCTATTTAAGCTGTCTCCAGTCCCTGCTGCTCTGCAAGCCACTGTGCAAGCCAGCCCCTTGTCTTCATGCTGTTTGTGTCTGTATGAAGGACCAACCCCAATCTAAATGACTTCAGATGACGGTCCCTTTTTCCCTGTTTTGATTCCGTATCAGTGAATATTCAACTTAGATTTTATTTGGTGCGACTGTGATCTGTGACACTAGTTCTACAAGCTCTGCCCATCAGCCGTATGACAGAATAAAGCTTGCATCTACCTGCGACTAGAAGTTTGTGATGAAGACTAAACCTACAGGGTGTTTCTCTTCAGCTGAGCCGTCATGCTAGTTGGAGTGTAGGTCGATGGATGGGGTCAGAGGAAACCCTCATTTTGGGGTGAACTGTCCCTTTAAACAAACTAAACAGGTTTTTTTTTCTTTTTCCAGCTGCCTACTCTCTGGTCCAGCCCTCTCACCAGTCAACCCCTCAGTCCCCCACCAAACTGAGCCAGCCTCAACCCCAACCACCTCACATCAAAATCCCTACCTACCCCCAGCCTACTAACCTCAAAGCCCACCCCAGCTCTTCCTCCGGTACCTCATCTTCCTCCTCATCCTCCATCCCTCTCTCCCAGCTTTTACTTCACAGTACTCGAACCCTGACCACAGGAACCACAGCTCCCACGGCAGCGCATACTCTGGTCCTGACATCTAACGCGACATCCCAGCCCCACGGGTACCCAGTTGGCACAGCGACTATCAAACCAGCGGTCAACGCTCAGACTCTGGTGGTGCAGCCTCTGCAGAAAACCTCACTCAGTGCTGAGAAATCAGGCCACGGAAACGGACCCATCCCCATCCAACCTAAGACTTTACAGGGGCTGCGCCTGCCCCTCCAGCTGCCTTGTAGGAACCCCCCTCCTATCCTACCCGCCCCACCTCCTGCCAGCAGCTCCGCCCAGCCACCCCACACGCCTCACATCCCAGTCCAGATAGTGGGGGCCAGGCAGAGCACACTTGGAAATGCCCAGGCTCTCGCCTTGGCCCGTGGGAGCTGCAGCCAGGATGGAGCCGCCGTCCTCACCAGCTCATCCAGCCTGCTCACCATGGTGGCGTCCATCGCTTCCAGAGAGGGCGGCGTCGTGGGCCGAGGGGTGGGGCTGAAGACGCTTCAGTCACCCCAGGAGGCTCCTCCCTTGGCTCAGGTGTCTCAGGTGCATCCACAGGCCAATCAAAGCTCCGGACAGAGTCAGAACGGACAGCTGGCTTCGAGCCCCGCCCCCTCCCAGTCCTCCACCGTTTCATCTCCTCCCGCCTCGCTGTCTCGCCCCTCCATCTCTCTCCCCCTGGTGACTGAAGAGCAGAGAGGGGCATCAGCTGGTGTGACCACCAATGGAGACTCATCAGGGGGTCAGACACCACAGGTGAGCTGAAGCCAGAGTAAAATCATTCTTGTGAATGATATGTTTACGTTTCTGCATGTGTTACAGATGGTGATTTAGCACTGAAACAAAGGTGCTGCCCAGCCTTTACCTGTATTACATCTGAGTGTGTGCCTGTATGTGTTGAAACTTTTTGTTTAGAGTAAGCAGATGACTGGCTCTATAAAAAGAAAGCTGGACTCTAATTCAGCCAACGACGAAGATGGCCCCTCCCCTCCACGGCTCCAGCCAGTCAGAGATCACGCCTCGGCCCTCCCGGCCAATCCCGTGGATGCAGGTAATAACACAGAAATATATCTCTGTAAATTACTGTCAACACATTCCCAGTGAAAAACAGTATTTATCCTCCTCCACCTCTTCAGGCTCTGCTGCTCCTCCTCCGCCCCCTCCAGCCTCCTCTCCTTCCCCGGTGCTGCTGGTGTCTCGTGGGGCCTGCGGTCAGGGGGAGAGAGCTCCGCCGCCTCAAGCTGTGGTTAAACCACAGGTTCTTACGCACCTCATAGAGGGCTTTGTGATCCAGGAAGGGGCGGAGCCTTTCCCTGTGAGTATGTGGGATTTGTAGTTTCTGTAGCTGGCATGTTGGTCGCTGAGGGATTCTTTTTTTATTGCCTTTGTGTTTGACTGACAGGTCTGTGGTCCAGTAAAGGACTCGGCTGGGGAAGATTTGACCAATGACAGTCCAGACACTAACCCATCAGAGACTGTTACCACAGCAACAGGTAACAGCCCAGCTGCTTTCAGGCCATGTTTGAGTGTTGAAGTTGAACTCTAAACAACTTCTATAAGGTTTCTGAGGTGAAGTTATCACCGTGTGAGCAACAGTACTTACAATCTGGGAAATGTGATTTCTGTGCTGCTGAAATCTCTAAAAAGCTGTGCATTAGAAATGGTACATATTTTATTTTTCCCTCCCTGCTGGTCTTTAGTGTTCTTTATCCTCTAGATTTCTTAGTGATTTAAACTTGGGTGTGTGTGTAGCCATACAGTCTGACTTTCTGTCAAATTATTATGATCACGAGCCTCTCATCATGGACACATGCATACTTCCTTCTGCACATTCACATTATTTTCCCTTTGGTGCAGCACGAGGTGAGTGCCATACTGGTTCACAGCTGACTTCCTAAAAACTGTCAGACTTGTTCAGAGATGATCTAGAAGGATAAAGACGAACTATATGTGAACTGTCCTCTCACGTGGACAGGGCCTGTGGGGTCTAATGTTGATGATGACCCTGGTTTGCCCTCTGTTTGTTTGTGCTGAGCTGCAGGAATGCAGAAAGATTTTAATTATAACCTTCAAGCCAGGAATTTCCCACCTCTGGCTCTAAACTGCAGGCAGCACTAAAGAGCTAGAAAATCTCATCACAGTCTTGTTTTCTGTGTGTGCTGTGAGACTCTAAAGCCATTTGAGTACACAATGCAACATATTTACTTGTGTACAAAGTGTAAAGTGATATATTTACCCTGTGCTTTGTTCTCTCTCCCCTCAGTGCTGAAGTGTGAGTACTGTAAAAACTTTGCTCCTGCCAGCCAGTTCAGAGGCACCAAAAGGTTCTGCTCCATGTCGTGTGCCAAGAGGTACTTCAAACGCATGAAACATATACAGAATAAATCACTGTACTGCAAACAGCTGCAGCCACTTCAGCTTATTTCACAGTACAAATGATGAACGTCTCCTAGTTACAGTGCAGCTTCTCATAGATATAATGTGCAGTGAGGTCTGATCTCTTGATGTCAACAAAATGTGACAAAAATCTGCATGAAGCTGTAAATGTCTAAAAGCCTCCTACTTTCATTCTTTTAGTTATATGCAGGGTTTCCCACGTAATTACACTGTAATAGCAGCACTGTGTGTGTGTGTGTGTGTGTGTGTGTGTGTGTGTGTGTGTGTGTGTGTGTGTGTGTGTGTGTGTTTGTGTGTGTGTGTGTTTGTGTGTGTGTGTGTGTGTGTGTGTGTGTGTGTGTGTGTGTGTGTGTGTGTTTCCTAAGTAAATGAAACATAGTGTCATATGTATAATAAAGTCCTGTTCAAAGTTCACAAACGGATTAACAGAAATGTAAATGAAAACACAGAATCCAACTGAACATGACAGCAACAGAACAAATAAAAAGATTAAATTAAAGAAGAAATTACAAGAATAAAATGATTAAGAACAGCAGGTTAAAGCTGGAGCAGGAAATAAAGTCTGCAAGTAAATGGTAAATGGACTAGTTCTTATATAGTGCTTTTCTACTCAGTCAGAGCACTCAAAGCGCTTACACAACACGTTTACATTCACCCATGCACTCCCATTCATACAAGCACTTCCATGTTTACTAAGCTAAGTGCTTTTAATTATCTAACATTCACACACATTCACACTCTGACGGTCGCCTCGGAGAGCAACTTGGGGTTCAGTATCTTGCCCAAGGATACATTGGCATGTAGCCTGGAGTAGCCAGGAATGGAACCGCTGACCTTCCGATCAGTAGATGACCTGCTCTACCTACTGAGCTACAGCCACAACAACTGGCTAAAAGAAATAAAAATCTCAGTAAATCCAGCACGGCCCACAGAAAGTGTGTGTGTGGGAAACACTGATATAATGAATCATGTGAGAGTCAGCCTCAGAGACGTCCTCAGGTGATCTGTGTGTGAGTCTGCAGTGAGACTCAGTGTAACTAAAGGCGCCTGCACTGCTGTGGGAACCCTCAGGTGGCTCCAGCTGTACGTTTCACAGCATGTGTGTTTCATGTTGTCGTGATGTTTAATACTGTGATAGCCCCGCTTCATCCACTTCCACACAGCATGTTAGCTCACAGTACAGTGGAGGCAGTCTGACGTGTCTCTTCTATGTGCTCCATATTAAAATGTACACTGTATTTATTATGTTTCAGCATATAAACAATGCTTCGTCTGCATTGTTTGTAGCAGTATGTTGTCAGTATATGATTTGACATTTTCTGCTTCTGCTTTGCATTTGTCCCTTTGCCCACTACATGTGTGCAGCTTATATGCCACGTATGGTGCAAAGAGACAAAACTATGTGCTGCTCGTCTTGGCTTCAGTACCGTATATGTCACTCTTTGTCTACGATACAGTATGTATTGGTTCCCCAGGTACAACGTCAGCTTCAGGCAGCACTTCAGCGCGCGGCAGGGTCACGGCCAGCGTCAAGCTCAAGATCGCTCTCCGGACCGAGATCAGAGCCGAGGACACCTCTCCAACTCGGACGACGAGGGAGGAATCGCCAGGAGGAGGGTTCCCCGCAGGACCAGCTCAGAAATAGCCAGTGCCAAGATAGCAGGGAGGCCCCTACCTGTCAAGGTGAGGCAGGGGTGTACAGTCCCTACAAGGATCTTGACCTCTCATCTTCTAATCTGTAGGATGATTTTTGGCACTGGAACCTTTCTGGCTTCCGCCTGCAGTCAGTCTTTGGTTGCGTGCTGGTTAACAGGTCCAGATGCAGTGTCAAAGTGATCACCTATCAGCTCAAGGGTTTTATTAGCTTCCTAAAAATGCTTCTGCATTCATAAGCAATAACTGGCACACAGAACAACATATCTGCTAGCTACATCAGAAGCTCTGAAACACTGACCATCATAGATGGTCAGTGTTTCAGAGCTTCTCTAACTTGTTCTAATGGAGAAGTTTCAGGAGCTCAGAAGGAGCTGCACTGTGTCTTTGTAGATCCAGAGAAAGCTGATGATCCATGAGAGGAACCGTGGTTCTGCATGAGAAGTATGTGAGGGTGGTGCAGGACATGGATGAGGACATGGGTGAGGTATGACAGATGGTTCAAGGTGGGGGTGGGATTACATCAGGGATCTGCTCTGAGCCCCTTCATGTTTGCAGCAGTGATGGACAGGTTGACAGGTGAGGTCAGGCAGGAGTCCCCATAGACTATGATGTTCACAGATGACACTGTGATCTCTAGTGAGAGCAGAGAGCAGGTGGAGGAGAGCCTGAAGGGGTGGAGGTATGCTCTGGAGAGAAGAGGAATGAAAGTCAGTACAAGTGAGACAGAATCCATGTGTGTGAATAAGAGGGAGACAGGTGGAAAGGTGAAGCTGCAAGGAGCAGAGGGAGTGAAGGTGGATGAGTTTAAATACCATCCAAAGCAATGGACAGACAGAAGAGAGTGCAGGCAGGGTGGAGTGGGTGGAGAAGAGTGCAGGAGTGACAGAAGGAGAGCAGCGAGAGTGAAATTGAAGGTTTACGGGATGGCAGGGAGACCTGCTGTGATGATGGTTTGGAGACAAAAAGACAGGAGGCTGAGCTGAAGATGCTCAGAACTTCACTGGGAGGGACAGGATTAGAGATGAGGACATCAGAGGGACAGCTCAGGATCAGCAGGTTGGAGACAAAGTTAGAGAAGCAAGGCTGAGATGGTTTGGACATGTGCAGAGGAGGGAGGGTGGATATACTGGAGAAAGGAGGATGAAGATGGAGCTGCAGGCAGGAGGAGAGGAAGACCTCAGAGGAGGTTCATGGATGTAGTGGAGGAGGACATGCAGAGGGTTGGTGTGACAGAGGAGGATGCTGGGATAAGGTGAGATGGAGGCAGATGGTCTGCTGTGGCGCCCCCTAAAGGCAGCAGCTGCTGGAATAAGAATCAGCAGATTAGATGATGTGCTCAGAGGTATGTGAATCCAGACTTTAGTGGCCTCTAAATAAAGGCTGGTGAGTGATGTGCTGAATATTTGTCCCAGAAGCTATTATGTTTATCTTTGTAAAAAGATTTAATATTTTAACACTTTTATTGGTCCGTTTGTTGTTCTTTTTCTATCATCCTGTTGGCAGAAATGCAGCTCTGAAAGTCTGTGGACACTAGAACCTTATAAAGAATATCATTTTCAGAGTAATGGGCATAAATATGTTTCTGCAGCAGCTTTCAGGTTTCTGGAAAGCTTTTTTTTTTTTTTTTTTTTAATAACCTCATAATCACATTAAAGTTGAAAATCAGTTCTTTATGGACCTGGCTTTGTGTTGAAACCTAAAAGGAACAACACAGCGCACATGATCTCATTGTGAGAGGTGACCTTTCACCTTTCTAATGTGTACAAATAACTCTTGCCTGCTCTAAATGCTGTTTCAGAGAACGTGTCCCCACTGTGCTGCTGTCAGGCATGCAGCTGTGAGCACAGAGACCCAGAGCAAACTGCATATACAGAGCTGTAAATAAAAAGTCCCCTTTAAATTTCTCCTGCGCTGTAACAAAGGTAGTCAGCAGCAGCATGTGGAGACCTCTCAGCACACACTTTTGTAACAGCAGAGTAAAAATAGATCTGAATGTGCATTTTTGACTTCCAGTCATGGCAGAGGAGCCTTTGCTCCCTGTACTGGCTGCTGTGCAGCCACTGAACCTTGTACTTATCTCCTCTGTGGGCCGGCTGCTCGGTTATCTCCGGGTTTGCTCTCCTTCATTGGGAGCTGTAACCATCTGACCTGCAGCTCTATTCTCAGATATGCACACAGGGTTCCATCGTGTTTTTGTAGTCAGACGAGGACTCCGGTGGGCCCTGCTGCTGACCACAGAATGCTTTTTATGCCTCGCTCACCTCTTTTTCTCCCGCTTGCAGTGCCGTTCAGAGTCGAGCCATTCAGACGAAGAGTCCAGTGCAGACGAGGATGAAGATGACCCCATGTCCCTCTCACCGGCCTCCTCAGCATCCTGCCACCAGCCGCCTCCTCCTCCACTCCCAGCAGAGAGCTCACCACCCGCCTGCCTGCCTGCTAGCCCCTCCCAGTGGAGTGTGGAGGAAGTGTCTCAGTTCATTTCATCACTACAAGGTTAGAAGATGTGATTTTTACCTTATCATCAGCACTGATTCACATAAAGATGTAGGGCTGCTGGATAATGTAGCAGTCACACGTGTTTAGATTAGCTGCTGTTATTTGAACAGAAAAATTACATTTAGTCATTATTTTGTGTCAGTGAGCAGCTGGACACGATAATACCTGTGAGCCCCACCTGCTGCTGTCGTAGAGAAGAAACCAGTCAGAGTCTGAAAGTGACCCAAAATCAAAGCAGGTGCTTTAAAGCTACAGATGTCCATCCGTCCGTCCGACCTGTCCATTTTCTTCTGCTTATCTGGGGCCGGGTCACGGGGGCAGCAGCTGAAGCAGAGAAGCCTGGACCTCCCTCTCCCCGGCCACCTCCTCCAGCTCGTCTGGGGGACCCCAAGGTGTTCCCAGGCCTGCCGAGCGATATAATCTCTCCAGCGTGTCCTGTGTCTGCCTGGTGCCTCCTCCAGGGGACATGCCTGGAATACCTCACCCAAGAGGCGCCCAGGAGGCATCCTAGTCAGACGCCCGAGCCACCTCAACCGGCTCCTTGTGAGCTGGAGAAGCCCAGAGATTAGACCATCCCCAGTGAGAAACACACTGCGATGGTGGGAAGAAAGAACTCAGCTTCAACAGCACAGGACCCACAGCAGAGTCTGCCAGCTATTAAGCCAGTTTATGGCTCACAGTTTATATTGGCACATGATTGTATGAGTACTGATATATGTCTGAAATGGTGGTAAAGATCATGATCGAACACTCGTGTCTTGGATTGGGCCGCGCTCGCCGGGTTACAGGATTGAGACGTCTGCTTTAAGAGAAAAGACGAGCCCAGAGAGTCGAGGACGAAACGCCAGCTTTGGGGGAGAGAAGACCAGAGTTAAAGACGTGCGACGGCGGCACGAAATGAAGAGTGTGAAGAAGGTGGAGGAGAGTAAGCAGCAGAACTTCATTTGTTAGCAGCAGAAATGAACGCACTGCTCCTGCATTAGCTGGCCCCTCTGCAGCGCTGTCGATCGCCCTGTTTCATTACTGTCCCGTTGTCTCTCTTTACCTGCTGCTGTTTGATTTCTGTTTTTTCCTCCTCTGCTTTTATTCCTCTCAGGGTGCGAGGAGCTCGCCTCCCAGTTCCTGTCGCAGGAAATCGACGGACAGGCCCTGCTCCTGCTGAAGGAGGAGCATCTCATGTCCACCATGAACATCAAGCTCGGTCCTGCCCTCAAGATCTGCGCTCACATCAACAGCCTGAGAGACTGAACAGTGTTTTTTTTTCTTTTTTCTATAAAAGGCCCCGGGCATTCGCCACCAACCTCCAGGTCAGACATGGAGCGTCCTGCAGGTGAATGTATGAAGTACAGTTCATATTCCAAACTAATCAAAGACTCTGCAGGGTGCTGTTTCTGACTCTCAAAGGTCACAGTTGGACAAGATGTAAAAATCCTTCAAATGTGTATTTTGATGAAGGTACAAATTCTGCTCCAAATGCTTATAACTGAACGGTTTGAATGTATTTTAATTGCTTAGACTTGTTCAAGCTACGGTATTTGCTGGTTCTCCGTGAACAGGGCTCCTCTGATCGTAGGCTGTGACTCTGGCAAACACACCGTTTTATTTTGTAATGGGATTTGGAAGGAAGAACTTTGGAAAAAAGATTCCAGGTTCTTTTTCTTAAACTAGTTTAGCATTCCTGCAGAAACATGGATTTCATTCAAATGGCCGCTGAGCACTTCCTAATTATCTGGGAGGAGCAGGCATCATCGCTTATATGGTGGCACTTTGATTTTGGAGGGGGGTTTTCTTTGAGCTACAGGGTACTGTGAGAGTACAGGGTACTGGCTGAAACCCGAATCCCAAAAGGTTCAAAGAGATTTCATACTTGGAGTGATGAAAATGTGGACATTTCCTCATTTTGACCTTCTTTTTTATACATAGAGAACATCAGCAGTAGAAAGAAACGCTGTTCCCTCTTTTCAAGCTTTTTATCAGAAATGGTCACCTCTGCGATTCTTCGTCCGTCAGCAGTTGTCAGCATTACTCAGATGGTACAAGCAGCTGCTCCTGATCTGGTGCACTTACAAGGTGATCAATTATGAAAATGAGCAGCACAAAGATGTTAATTTGAAGTGTCTGCAAAGGAGAAGCTGCTGGCCACATGTGGACCTATGTGGGGGGGTCATGCCTGAATGAATGACTGTGTGAATGAGTGAACCTTCAAACTGTAATAAGTGTAAAGTTTGCCTTTCTATTTAAATGCACATTAGTTTGCTGACTGCCTTGTTTAAGCTGTAGACGTCCTTCATGTTGTCTGTGAACCTCGTGGCCTTTCTCTCTACAACAGTAGGTTTAGATGAGGATTGTCTGTTTTTTAACTGCTTTTCATATCATTCCTTGTTTTATATTAGCACCTCCTTTTTTTACAACTCTTACTTAAGCAATGAAATGCGTTGCCTTTCCCAAAAAGCGTGACTGAATAGTAGCGACCTTTGATCAAGGGACCCTTGCTGTCTTCCTCATAGCTTTGTCACATAGCGTGTAACTACCAACAGTATGTACCTTTGTAGCTAGCTGGCTGTCTTTGGCTTTATTGTTAGTGACTGTGGCTAAAAAGGCTAATCTTTGATAGACGTGTTTATATTTCATTCTCCCAGGATGTTTGAGTCTTTACATCAGCAGGTCCTTCTGCATACTGTAAACACCAAAAAAAAAGGACTCGAACCTGAGGACAGTCTGACCTGTGCTGACCCGTGCAGCGTCTGACCGGTGTTCATGTAGTGTTCACGCTCCCAGAAAGTAGCACTTTTCTCCCAGAAGAACGGTGGGTTCTGCAAAAATGTTCTTTTCAGATTGGTGGAAGGAAGCCACGTGTAATCAAATGTTTGCTCGCAATAATCTGCAAAATCTGGAGGGGCTGGTTTTGACAAGAAGAGGTTAATTAATACTATCATGCAAATAAATAATCACAGAAGTGTTTTAAAGCTGTGATGCTTGTGTTTTTGTTGTCACATAGACTGTGTAATGAGTATGCTGAAACATACTGATCAGTATGTTCCAAATGTAACCAGTGAGAACAGATCATCCATAATCAATCCATAATCCCTTAAAGTTTGGACGTCCCAGATAAGATCAAAAATCTTGAAGTTATAGACTGTATGTGAAAATTGGATGTAGCCACCGTGCTGTCACATGATTCCAGTGGTGACATCATTCCGAATGTTTGAGCTGCGGCTCATCTGTCCTTTGGCTGGATGAGCTGGAAACATTCACCAGAACGTCTCGGGTGCTCTGACATCATTTACAGTATCAGAACACTCCAGGGCACGCTCTTTGAGTAAACTTAATGCTTTGATTCTTACGGCATGGCTGCGTTTAACCTAAAAAAGCCTTCCTGAGGAAGCCTGTTAGGCTAAACGGAATGCTACCATGAGAATGAAGCCATATTAAATTGTATCTGAAAAGCGCGTGCCTTGGAGTGTTGTGATATTTTAGCCTGTGTGTATCCAGAGAGCACCTCACACAAACTGGCTGCTGCTGTTGGCACGCCTCTCAAAGCACACTTCCCCCTGATGCCAGGTTCTAGATGGATGATCACCTGTTCACCTGCACACTGGGGCATTCTGTTTTGTTTGGGTGATTTTCACATCACCTGTCCGTTTAGGTGATGTGACTTGAAACCACACGTGCCTGTTATTCTACACACCAACGGCAGTAATGTGCTGAGTTTCTGGCACCCTTCGGCATCCAAACACTGACCTGCTGCAAAAAGCTTTCAGGTTTCTTCTGTAGAAGAGGAGCCGAGGCCTCAGATATGAAATGAAAACACGACACGTTTCTTTGAAAATAGCTCTTGACAGTAATGTTGATTGACAGAGTAAATACATGTGTACAATTAATATATCGTGCTTTAAAAATATAAAGTGATTGTGCCATAAGACGCTCTGTAGGTTTTCCTACAGTACAACTGAATAAAAAATAACGGTTACAATGTGCACATTTCTGCTAGAGTTCCTTCAATCTTGCACCAGAACTTCAGGAAAGTGCGCCTCACTGATCCAGCCAATCAGAGGACAGCATAGCTGTACGCCTCTCCGTATCCCGCCTCCCTCAGGTATTTCTCAAAGATGAATGGTTCAGTCACTCTGATAACTGTCCTCCCATTGGCTGATTTTTCTCCCGCGTGCAGCGTCCTGATCAGCTCCGACGTGGAGAGCCGGTTCTTGGTGTTGAAGTGGCAGCATGACCTGATAATGGAGTACCTGCAGACCAGAGCACAAAACCAGACAACTGAAACACAGCAGCGACACACACACACACACACACACACACACTGGAAGGAAAACCCGAGTAAAGAAAATGAGATGTAGGAAAAATGTATGACAAAAGCAAAGAAGTTTGATATGTTAATGAACTGGGTGAAAGTAATGAATGAAATAGTAAAATCAATGTAAGTGTGTAGCTATACAGTAACTGTTAGCACAGACAGCTACACTAACAGGAGATCTTTGATTACATGGAGAGCATACATGGCTAAAACGTCCAAAGATCAGAATAAATCCACACTGAGCTCCGCACTGACATCACTGTGTAAGATCATATACTGCATAAAGGAGGTTTAAAGCGGCTTTATAAAAGCTGGTTTCTGCTGTGGGTCTCACAGTGGCTTGGGGCAGGTGGGTGGCTGGCTGAGGTGATTTCCTCTTTGGAGATGCTGCAGGAGTTCAGTCGCCATGAGCTGAGGGAACGGTGGGTCACCTGAAAGCATCAGAGTATATCACTGAAGCCCTGTTACTTTAAGAACCTGCTTTAAAAAGTACCAGAGTAATGCCTTATATGCCAGTGAAACTTCACCATTCCCTCGCACTTATTTTTATAAAGAAAGAACTTGTGGGAGGTTTGTGGACAGCAAACTCACCTAACGTGACCATTTCATAGATGAGGATGCCGAACGACCATCTGTTTAAAAAGAAAGGTGTTTGTTGCTGTCATATTGAACCATAAAACATTTAGCTGTGAGGTGGAAGCTCTGCGCTCAACATCAGTTTGTTCATTAACACCAGATCGAAGCTTGAAGCGTCTGAGCCTCAGCTGTGAGGTCTGCAGTGCTCTTGCTCCCACTGAAATGTTTCCAGCATCCAGGGATGAACTGGACACCAATCGAGCCTCGTCTTTAGCAGCTGTGACATAGTTTATTCTCAGAGGACACTCACACATCGCTGCTCTTAGTCACGGGTCTCATGGCCAGCACTTCAGGGGCCTGCCACTTCTTCATCTCCACAGCCTCCACTTCTCCTGGTAACCCGGCCTGCGACCTCCTGCGGTAGGCCGGCCCGAACCCCCACAGCTTAGCCGTCAGGTCTCCACCAATCAGAACGCTGCGAGCTCCCACATTGCCATGGATGCAGCTCTGACTGTGCAGGTAGTCCTAGACGACGTTCAGACAGAGACAGGGATGCTGAGCGTGAAGGCTTTCGATGAGCCAGACAGCTGAAAACACGATTAGAGCAGTTTCTGCCACAGCTGCTGTCAATCAGTCCTTATGTTGGTGTGGAGATCAATCCAATCAGTTATTTTTAATGCAAAATTATTGTTACCTCTTACTGTTTTACAAAACAAGCAGGAAAAATAGTTCATTATAAAAATAAAATAGCTCATTTCAATGTTTTGATCAAATTAAATTAGAATTAATGACTTGCATTACTGAACTTTAGCGGTTGATTAATCTCCAGAGTGGCCGTGGGTACAAAAATATGAATCCAGTTTTAAACAGGTTTTTAACAGATTTCTAAAACCTTCGTGTTTCCTTGTTGTTGACGGCAGGTGCTCTAACAAATTAGGTCAGATTTATGCTTATTTATATTTTGCTGAACCCACAGAGAGCAACACTAACATGATTTCTTTTAGAAAGTTATGCACATAAGCAGGGAGATTTGATCCCAAATAATTCCCTCAAAGACACTGAAGCAGATTTCTGGAAAGGCAGGCAGGCTGACAGCTGATTAACCAACCAGAGCAGAGGCCACCTGTGCCGCCATGGTGAAGATCCGCTTCTCCGTCATGTCACAGGAAGACTGTGAGCTCGAGTTATCCTGCAGGAAGAAGAGAGACACAAATGAGCCAACATGTGATTCGTTTTACTGAGTAAAAGCAGTCAGCAATCAGGCAGCCCTAACATCTTTCCTATCTCTGTGAATGTTCATGAACATTTCAATAGCTAAAGCAGGAACAGTGGAACTGTCACAGCCAGCAGCCTACACTGCCCCCCAGAGGCAGACAGCAGTAATGACCTCAGTCACAGAGGCTTGGAGTTCACCAGCTAATAATTATCCAGCTACATATAAACCCGATGAACATTTTATCGTCCTGTTAAATAATATGCAGGATGGTGTTTAAGCTCAGAGAGTTTAACAGCCAAACAATTTGATTTACTTCTACCATTAACCCGAGTTTCTGTAACCACCGCTCACTTGATGAACTGCAGTTTTAAACTGCAGACACCATTAAATAGACTTACAGGAGCCAAATTAAATTTTTGGAGATAAATACTATTTATTTGTTATTTTTTTGTGATTTTATACTTCACAGCATTTTCACTGTATGAACTGAAACTTTGATTCACCTGAGTATGATGAATGTATGGTCATAACTAATAGGTTATGGCTCTACCTGTCTACATCTCCACAGGAACCCCAGCAGGTCCCTGTGCTGCAGCTCTTCCACCACCATGACTAAAGGCGACTGCGCTGAAATCACGCCGAGCAGTGCGGGGATGAAGGGATGCGGCCCCAGTCCAGACACGAAGGAAGCAAACCCCAAAAACTGCTGTTTCTCCCTGCTGGTCGCTGATTCTGGGACAGAAGTGTCAGAACAGACCAGGTCATTTTCAAACAGCACCACACCTACTCTTACATGCTGAAGTTTCTGTCTGATTTCTCAGACTTTCTATCTTAGTGCTCAGTTCAGATAAAATTATTCTAGTGGGTGATTTTAACATCCATGTAGATGCTGAAAATGACAGCCTCAACACTGCATTTCATCTACAACCCCAATTCCAATGAAGTTGGGACGTTGTGTAAAACATCAAACAGAATACGATGATTTGCAAATCCTTTTCAACCTATATTCAATTGAATACACTTCAAGAGAAGATATTTAATGTTCAAACAGATAAACTTTATTTTCTTGCAAATATTCACTCATTTTGAATTTGAGGCCTGCAACACGTTCCTTTCCTTTTAATAGCACTCAATAATTGGGAAACTGAGGACTCTAACTGTTGAAGCTTTGTAGGTGGAATTCTTTCCCTTCTGCACTTGATGTATGGCTTTGCTTTGCATACTAGAGTTTTAACTTGCACTTGTGGATGGAGCAACCAACTGTGTTCACTGACAGTGGTTTTCTGAAGTGCTCCTGAGCCCATGTGGTAATATCCATTACAGAACGATGCCGGGTTTATTTGTTTTACACAGCATCCCAACTTCATTGGAATTGGGGTTGTACTGTTAGATTCAGCTGGCTTCTCTGTAAATGTAAATGAGCCCTTGCTCTATAAAAAAGCCCTCCGTAAAGCTAGGACATCTTACTATTCATCATTAATTGAAGAAAATAAGAACAACCCCAGGTTTGTTTTCAGCACTGTAGCCAGGCTGACAAAGAGTCAGAGCTCTGTAGAGCCGAGTATTCCTTTCACGTTAACTAGTAGTGACTTCATGGATTTCTTTACAAATAACATTTTAGACATTAGAGAAAAAAATTATTCATAACCATCTCACAAACATATCTTCATGTTCGGCTGCTTTCAGCACTGCTGGTATTTGTTTAGACTCTTTGGCTCCAGTTGATCTTTCAGAGTTAACTTCAATAGTTACTTCCTCCAAACCAGCAACATGTTTATTAGATCCCATTCCTACTAGACTGTTCAAAGAAGTCTTTCCATTAATTGATGGGGAGTCTTTTTCACACACTAAGGTTAATTATGGAGTTCCACAGGGTTCTGTGCTAGGACCAATTCTATTTACATTATACATGCTTCCCTTAGGCAGTATTACTTTGGCCTCCAGTAACACTGTGAGAAATCTTGGAGTCATTTTTGAGCTGGATCAGGTGACCCTGAACCCTCCGTTAGTTATATAGGCCTAGGCTGCTGGGGGATTCCTATGATGCACTGTTTCTTTTCATTCACCTATTTTCACTCTGTTTATACCCCACTCTGCATTTAATCATTAGATATTATTAATCTCTGGCTTTCTTCCAGTGTGTCTTTTGTCCTGTCTTTCTCCCATCAGCCCTAACCGATAAAATGCCATGAGGTTGTTGGATGGATGGATGGATGGATGGATGGATGGATGGATGGATGGATGGATGGATGGATGGATGGATCAGTTTGTAATTTTTGCATTTGAAAAAAAGGTACTTTGGACACAAAAAATGAAAAACCCTTGCATTTATAAGTCAGTTTCACAATCTCACAATAGCTGATCAGTACAACTAAAACAAAACATTATTCATTTTTAGAAATCAGACATTGAGACATCTCAGTTTACCTTTCAGGACCCTTAGGACAGCATCCTTGTTGTCCATGCGTGCTCTGTAGAAGCTGACTGTGTCATTATCATTGATGAACAAAGTCAGAGGCAGTGTTGTGACCTGGCTGAAGGCTCCAAGGTGCCTCTCTGTGGATCTCTGTGGCACTGCAGCCATAGTTGGCCCGACATTCTGCTGCACATGTGTAACCGACATTGGCAGCTCTTCATGTTCCAGTGGGTTGATGCCAGGGGGTGCTATTGAGAGAAAGAGAGGTTGACATTAAACAGACGTATGTGTAGTTTTAAAAGTTAAAATATAGATGAAACATGCACAAATGTGTGCATGTTTCATGTGTGCTGGCTTACCATCAATACCACTTAGATGAGGTCTGTGGTTGTGGTTCTTGTGATGATTGTTGCTGTGGTGGCTTTTCCTCTGTGTGTGTCTGTGGGATGACCTTTGGTATTGTTGGGGGGTTCTGACCCGTGTCCGATTCTGTTCCCCACAATACTTCAATATGAACAGGGGCACTAAGGTGACCAGGGTGCTGAGTAGGAGCAGCGTGGGGACGATAATCACTGCCGGCTGATGCTCCCTTATTGCTTAGAAGGAAAGACAGAAGTTCCTGTGTAAATGTCAGGTCCAAGGAAAAGTAGGAATGTTTCAGGTCAGTACAGAGATGCTCCTCAGCTGTGACTCTTCTGTATGCGCTTGGATATCAGACACATAGTTTTGTCTACATCTGAAGTGGTGCAGGTTTGTTTTCACTGTTCTGCTCACGGTGTGCTAACAGGATGATGATGTATGTTGGCCGATAAGAAGGTTGCATCTCCTGTTGACACTGGAGTCATTTTCCATTCACACCTGCATGATATGGGGGTATTTCACTAGACAAGACTGTAATTTGGCGAGACAGCTCTCATGGAGCATCTTAGATCTGTTGTAAAGTTAGAAGCTTGGGAACTGCTGCTTCATCTGGCTGACGCCATTTGTCCCTGATGTGATAATGATCACATCATTTAAAGGCACGTACACGTGAACTGTGTTTTTGCTTTGCTCCCTCGTGCTGGCCTACTTGGCAGATAAGTGTTTCCCACAGATTCGGATTCTTTAGTGGGGTCATGTGTAAATTGTGCAAAATGCAGGACATACATGCTAAATAATAGTTTTTATAAATTTGCTGCAGCTCTGTCTTCACTGTAGTAAACTGTAGATGGTGGCAGTTGTCCTTGAGCTTAGCATAGCGGTTCATGAATCTGTTCTCCACCAGCTTCAAGTTGTTCAGCTTGCAGTTGACCTGCAGAGCTCAACAAGGACTACCAAGCACAACAAGGCTTTCCAGGGTGGTAGACTCAGCAAAAAGACACCTGAATTATGTCGAGGAAAGCCACGGGGCAGACGGGGAAGTGCCGAGGTCAGCTGGACAGCAATAATTAAAATTTCAAAATAAGAGCGAAGGGATTCCACCTCTAAATCAGGCTCAGATGACATCGTTCTACTGCACTGATGAAATATGAGAAATGATCAACTGAGTCAGCAGGTTTACTTGCTTTACTTTACTTCAAACAGTGAGTGGAGTCTGAGAGGGAAACACTGAAACCACTCTCGTGCTGTATTGTCAGCATGACTCGGTTAGACTGCAGTTACACAGTAAAACTGGTTTGAACAGACTGAGTCACTCTGTGGCATCCAGACATTCTTTGAATATTTGCATTTTTATTTCAGCTACTGAACCAGTTTTTTTTTATAACTGTGAGAATTTTGTATTTGAGGCAGTAATATGTAGATGGTGTTATTAATTATTCAGATCTTTGATTTTAGCTTCTCTACACTACCCTTTAAATCCTTATATAACATCAGTACAGTGACAGTTAACTGTAGTAATAATTCATCCAGTCCTGAGCTTAAGTCATTTGTTTTTCTCATACCATAATAGGTTCATGAAAGTTTCAAAGGCCCTACCCTTTTTAAACTGTCTTACATTCAGTGAATGGATTTGGAGGCTCGGCCTTCCACTCATGTTTTTACAGTTAAAGCTTAACCTACTTATCCAACTTAACCCGTAACCCATGCTGTTAGAAAGAGTGACCTGGAATGTAAAACTGCGAGTATCTGTGAAAGGCGCCGTCTGGTTGTGACACATTCTTAGGTGTGGTCAGGGCTTTACACAATACCATAAATCATTTTCATTAAACTGGAAATTGGTTTGGTGAGCTTGATCTTTCTGCAGCATTGTTCCACAAAGACTTCCCTGGTTTACCAAACCAGAAGATCCGCAAATATGCAGCAAATATTGAGCTTACATGGAAACGCTCGGAGAGTTTGCCAGAGGCAGGATGGGAAAGCCAGTTTAAAGGTGCTAATGTGGGGTTTTTGTATGATGACCCCCCCTCCCTGAGCCTGGCTCTGCTGGAGGTTTCTTCCTGTTAAAGGGAGTTTTTCCTTCCCACCATCACTGCTCATAGGGAGACTTTACCGTACAGTATAAAGGTCCTTGAGGTGAGTGTTGTTGTGATTTTGTGCTGTATGAATAAACAAGAATTGAACTGAAAATTGTAAATGTTTCTACATGTTAGGACTGCTGTTGATTTCTTCTGTTTTTTGTGTGTGTATTCCTGTAGTGAACCTATAATTTTATAATGTAGAACTCTGCTGTAAGAATGTTTTACGTGATTATCAGACTTTTATAATTTGACACTTTATTAAATAAACTGAATAATGTCCGTTGATGAGTTTCAGTATCCTGCATGTTGGGTAAGGACAGTTTCAAACATGTAAACAAAGACAGAATAAAAAAACAGATAAAGAAATAAAATAAATAATAATAATAATAAAGGTAAAGTCTTGGAACATAATACTTTGCTCAGGCCCATCAATATCTTAAAGAATCACTCTGTTGCGATTCCATTGAGTTTACAGATTAATGTAAAGAGCCAGAACTACAGCCACATGGCCTGACTATAATAAATAAACCACTGACCCCAAACATTGTGGCAGGCTCTAAAACCAGTGAGCCATGATGTCAGATCAGTATCTCTGGAATAAAAATACCAATACTTTTCCAAATGATCACATCCATGAGTCACCAGCCGTAACTGTCGTCACACATCACAGGACAGGAGAACTTAGAACCCTGTGTGTTCCAATGTAAACAAAACAACTGCAGTCTATTTAAAGGTACATCCAATCAACTGCATGTTAACACGAATATCCAATCAGCTAATCACACGGCAGGAAGTCGGTGCATTTAGGCTTGTAGTCACTGTGATCTGCTGATGTTTAACCTGAGCATCGGGGAGGAAAGGTTGAACTGATTTTGAGTGTTGATGCCAGATAAGCTCTACTAACCGTCTCCAGAGTTTACAGAGGATGGTCTGAAAAAGAGAAAATATCCAGTGAGCAGCAGCTCTCTGAAAATGCTTTGTTGATGCCAGAGTTCAGACGAGAATGGCCAGACTGCTTTGAGCTGAGGCTAAGTTACTCAAATAACCAATCACTGCAACCAAGGTATGCAGAAGAGCATCTGTGAGTGTGCAGCATGGTGGACCTTGAAGGAGACGGGCTGCAGAAGAATACACTGCATGTTGTTCCCATCAGCTATGAACGAGAAATTGCAGCTACGCTTCGTATGGGCCCAGCAAAACAGAAAGATTAGAAAAATGTTGGCCAGTCTGATGAGTGTGGATTTCTGCTGTAACATTCAGATGGCAGGGGGAGAATTTGATGTAAACAACAGCAAAACATGGATCATCCTGCCATGGATCCACCGTTCTGGCTGGGGCTGCCAGTGTGATGGTGTGGGGGTTATTTTCTCGATACTGTCGCTGACCTCCTCTGTATGACCACAGTATACCCATCAATGGCGGCTTCCAGCAGGATGATCCCAATCCAGTGGAGCACCTTTGGGATCATGGGTGTGCAGCTGACACACCTACAGTGACCGCGTGAGGTTGTCATGTCAGCATGGACTAAAATCTTTGAGGAATCCTTTCCAGCACCTTCTTGAATCTATTCCATGAAGAACTGAAGCAATTCTAAAGGGGTCCCAACCTGGTAATAGCAAGATGTACCTAATAAAGTGACCAGCAAATATGTGATCATATGAAACCTGCAACAAATGTTCAAAACTGTGGAAGAGGGGTGAAGAGGAGCAGAAAATAATGTAAAAATTCACCCAAACACCTGATGAAGCATCCTCAGTGATGTCATAAACACAGCCTGCTGAGGCATTAAACGAGCTCTACTCTGTCAGCTGTGGATTAAATGCCTTTTAACTGTCCCATTATGGATGCGATTCCTCATGAGATTTTTTGCAATTAAATGATTAGAAATTATATATTTTATGGGTTTTAATAGCACCACATTGTTAATCTTAAAGAGTTTGTATCAAATATTTATGTTTATGTATCTGATCCACACGTACTGTACTTCCTGATTGGTTACCAAGGCAAATCAAGTTTAACTTTAGCATATTTCACAATTTGTCCTGATGTCTGAGGTGATGCAGCCAACAACAATCCTGAAAACTACAATAAACACGATAATAGAGGAACATGAAACAGTCAGATACATGTTATACAGTAGCTGATTTTAGAGGCTGCGCAGTTAATCTAATAAAAGCTGTTAATACTAAAATGTGGGAATGTTTGGCAGAGGAGCCATGAAAGGAGAAATAAGCAGGGTTGTTCTGTATTAACTCACAATCAAGTACAAAATAAGCTGTTGCAGAATAAATAAAGTCAAAAGATCCTAATGAACAGGGTCTGGGGGTCTAGCAGTAGAGATGGTTTGGACAGGGAAGCGATGCAAACATTAGAGCACTCACTGCAGATGGTGTCGTTCTGTGCACACAGCTCACCCGTGGAGTTGGACATGCTGCAGAGGTAGAAAGGAACAACGTTACTAGCAGCTAAAGGAGGAGATCATGGTTTCCTCTGCTCAGCTACAGCAGCCCTGAATCCTCTGATCTCACACAGCCATGCAGCCTCTACAATGAAGCAACAGGTTTGCAGTGAAGTTCAGTACAGAAAAACACACACCCACACAGAGATACAGACTATTAGCCAATAAGTTCAATATTTACTTTGGGCTTCTTTTTTAAATGTAGACTCATATAACAAATATTAACTGCGAGCTATTAATCTGGACTAACACAGCAAATAGAAAAGGGTGTGCCTGATCACTTGTTGACACCACACGTTATAATAGAGAGAGCACAAATCAGCATCAGCCAGGAGTGAGTAGCCCGCTAAACTTCTCCAACCAAACAAGACATGTTTTATGTTAACGTTTGACTAAAATCATTAGAGTTCTTCAGTGATTATACATGTGAAAAAATAGTTGTATACAACAAAGAGGAAATGGAAGAAAGAGCTGAATAACAGCATTTGCATACCTCTGTCTCCCAAGCACCTGTGACCCTGGATATTTGCATTTTACACCCAGTTTGTTCCAGGAGTGCTACACACGATGGGTTTCATATTCAGATCAGCAGGAATGTAGCATGTGGGATTCAGGGACGCACTTTTCTATAAGGGGAAATACGCTCTGCTGTCCATCTACATTTGCTAAACAATTGCAGATGTGAATGATGTCACTGTGTCCAACACTGCACCCCTGACACTCAGGTGATCAGAAGAAGAGCAGCAGAGATGAGGGTGGTCAATAAGACCTCATCAAACCTTCCTCTCATTAACATCACTCAGATCACAGAAACAAAAACTCTTCTAATTAGTTTTTGCTGGAAGATGATTAGAATATATTCTATATTCTAATAAATAGGCCTGCTTGATTAAAACAGCATGAAGGAGTGTTAACTCAGTGAACATTGGTTATTCAGCCATGATGTGTGGAAAAACATGTACTTCCAGAAAGTCAGCTCCATTCAGCAGGTTTGGACTCAGCAAGGGGCACTTTGACTTCAACCAAGTCAGAAAAACACATCAACAGCTGTCCAGCAAATAAGTTTGTTCTTACTTGAATTTATTCAATTGGTCTCAAGTTTTATTCTTAGTGTGAAAAACTTAAATCTCGACAGAGAGCCCCCCCGGCCCCTTTTTGGATCAATTTTAAACATACACATCTGCTTTTTAAAATTTTATTGCTCTTACAAAATACAAAACGATGCAGGTCGGGAGCTAATAAGGCCAAACCACTGAATGAGGAAGGAGACTGAGACAACATTTACACTCACAGGACACTAATCACACATAAAGAGACTATTAAAATAAGACAGGAAGAGAGCCACATCTGAACAGGGAGGCAAAGTAAATACAGAGATGAGGACTGAGCCAGACACAGAAACACGAGCGAGGCGGGAATAAACAGGGACACAAACCAACCTGACACTGCGGCAGAACTACACATGAAGCTAAAACCTGAAAATGTAAATAAAACATAATCAAAACTAGAAAAACCCTCGTAAACATCCTAAATCCCGGGGACTGTGACAGTCACCGTAAACTCCGGGGGTCCCAAAGTATGACTAGGGGAGGACCTCTCATCCACAGATCATGTCGTGCTGTGATATGATAGCAGCACAAAAGCTTCAAACTCTCATACTGCAGCAGTGAGAGGAGATTGAACCCTACAGACAGGCTGATGCTTCAAAACAAACTACCAAAATGACACAAATCTAAACCATCCTGAGCACAGACATTACAAACACTGAGTGTATGATATGGACATCATAGCAGCTGCTAATCACAATATATGTGAGGTTATTAAAACCTCTCTTAAATCACTTTACATGAGTTGTGCAGTATGTCCTCTCTTACTTCCTCTTACTTAAAGTATTTCTTAATGAAAATGATTCTTGAGAGCTCTGCTTTAAAGTCAAATAAAGTCTGGTAAAAACAGCATGGATGCCTACCTTTCTCTGTATTTCCAGTTATTCAAAGAGCAGTTTCACCACCACATTTTGTCATGGTGAAGTAATGGTTTCAGAAGCTTCAGCACTGCAAAGGTACGTGTGTTTCCTCAACTTCTATAAATGCAATGCCATCCTCATCCATCAGAGCTTATTACTGACTGATTGCTGTTGTGACACATGCGCATACACACACACACACCCTTACAAAGCCACACAGGTATGTGATAAGCATGCAGACATGAATGCACAGTCAGTGTTTTGTCCTTTAACTTGTGTGGATGTCACTAAACCAGTTTGTCAGCATTGTTCTATCATAGTCATATGCACTGAAAACAAAACTCACGTCCACACACACACACACACGCAGTGACAACAGGCATGGAAAATATGCCTTCACTTTGTGCTAAGGCATCAGAACATGCAACCAAGGCGCCACATTTGAACTCAGATGAGCAGAAACATCATATTCCATCTTCAACTAAAAACAAAAACAAACCACTGAGAAATCACTCCACAGAGAAGTGATCGCTCCTCTCTAATATTTGGATTATTTCATTTTACCTGGCAGGATCTCTGGTGCTGTTTGTGTGTCAGATTCTGGATGTGTCTTCTATCCAAAGCATGTAATTTGCTGTCTGTGGAGTCATAAGAGCTATAAAACAAATACAGATCCACCTCGTCAGTTTTTACGGTTTCCTGAAGTATGCACAGATTTCCACAAGCATGTTTCCACTGATGTTAGCATCCACTGTGCTCCTCTCTCTCTCTCTCTCTCTCTCTCTCAGGTTAGCCACACCCACCTCCTTATTGCCCTCATCACCTGCATACACAGGTGATGAGGGTGAAGCAAAAAGAGGTTTTGAATGATCATTTTTTTTAATGATAATCTGACATAAAAAGTCCATGTTATGTGGTAATTTCCTCTCATGTGTATACTGTTATAATGGTATCATGGCTACAGTTTGAAATAATAAGGTCAGTGTATGTAGGAGTAATTCCTCAAATCCAAAAGCTCAGGCTTAAAGAGAGGATGTTTTCACAGGAAGGAACTGCTTATTTCAGACAGAGAATGGACTGAGGAGATTATTTTGAAGTCATGCAGACCTACTCTAGCAGAGTCCAAAAATAAAATGTGAGTGGAGCATAACACCTTTAACAGTTCTTCCATCAGCTACATGAAAAATGAAATCACAGACTCAGGTAATGTGATATTCAGATTTATTTACACATGAAACAAACATTCTCAAAGTCATCAGTTTTATTTGATTGGAAAGGTGTGACTGTTTGCATTGATGTGTGTGTGTGTGTGTGTGTGTGTGTGTGTGTGTGTGTGTGTGTGTGTGTGTGTGTGTGTGTGTGTGTGTGTGTGTGTGTGTGTGTGTGTGTGTGTTCAGTATCATTGGCATACACTTGCTGACTCACCGGGTGCTGACACGCCCAGACTCTTTGGTCAGGTTTCTCCAAAGCCACCAGAGCTGATGTTCTCTGGGGCCACATCCCCCAGTGACATCATGAATAACCAATACCTTTCCTCAATACCTTTACTCTCCCTGGGCTGGGAGGGTGGTGGTGGGTAATTTGCACTTGTTAAGGTAGCTGTGTCCCTCCCCCATGGGATTCATTTGGAAGAGGACAGAGGTCTGAGGCACACTTTTTTATTTGCAGTGACACTGGCATGAAACTATAGTGAGGCAGTTTAAATTTAATATGAATCTCATAATAATTACTGTATTGATTGAATGCATTGATAGAAAAACAAGCATTGATCCCTGACACCATCATCCATCAGCACACTAAGTCACTAGTGTGAATCCATCATGAACAGAACTTTTTAGCTGAACTTTTTGCTATAAAGGGTTTAACTCTCACTGTTTTTCTTGATTTTCCACTTTCACTTAGGAACACCAGGAAACTGTCAATACTGAAACTCCTGCTGTCTCTGTCTTAGCCTGCAATGGCTCATCAGGACAAAACAGAGGTACCCACGACAGATCCTACACATTCTGTGCCACGTCTAACCACTTTTTTAAAAAAGGACATTGTGTCATGTAGGGCAGTGTGAGAGGCGGAGATGGACCCATATGCAGGACTCTGGAAACAAACACAGCTTAAAGACGTTTATTGTAAAACAAAAACCAAAATGCAAACAAAAGTGGAAACAGCAGGTAACACAGCTGAACAGCTGAACAGGACACTGACGAGACAAGGGGAAGCAAAAATAAATACACTGCACAAGAAACAAGACTTACCAAAATAAAACAGGAAGTGGACACCAAGACTAAGACACCAGAACTTGACAAACCTGAACCACAAACACAAAAACACTGGGCACAGCCTAGGACCATGACATATTGTTGCTTTGAATTTTTTCAGATATAAGGTACTGGCTTAAGATGGCGGTGTGTGTATATCGCGAGGCTCTGCGTCTCACTAGTTTTTGCAATTTAGTGTTTATTTACTTAGTAATTTATTGTGTTTTGGCTCGTATCATTCAGGCGAACTACATATACGACAGACAGATGCTGTTGGACATTAATTTATACTACTCAAATGTTGTCTTGGACCATCCATTCAACTTTGACGAGCTACCTCCGGAGGTGAGCAGAATACCGCGTTCAAGCGAGCTGTTCGTCCCGACCGGAAGTGCTCGGTGCCGGCGCAGAGACCGTAAACAAAGAAGGGGTAAGCGCGGAGGTTTGCGTGCTAGGCTAAGGCTAAATCCACACCGGCCGGTGCTTCCTGCTATCTTCCTTGCCAATGTGCGGTCTCTGCCAAATAAGATGGACGAGCTAAAACTCTGGACCCTGACACAGGAAAGGCTTATGGACTGCAGCGTCATGATCTTTGTGGAAACTTGGCTAAACAATGATGTTTCGAACAGCGTGGTGGAGTTGGAGGGACGCGCTTTCTTCAGAGCTGATAGAGTAGCAGCAGCATCGGGTAAGAGCCGCTGCTACTGCGGTGCATGGACTCTGTCATAGTCACCTGTCCTTCTTCCTGTTCCCCAAGTATTCACCAGTCATCAGGCGTGTGAGATCCACCATGAGGACAGTTAAGATCTGGACGGAAGGTGCCGACTCTATTCTTCAGGACCAATTCCAGCACACAGACTGGAGCCGGTTTGCTGTCCAAGCCACTACGGATCACGCTATCTGTATTGACTCTTACACTAATTCTGTGCTGGACCATATCAATAACTGTGTGGACAGTGTGACAACGTACAGGAAAATAAAAATATTCCCCAACCAGAAGCCCTGGATGAATAGCGAGGTTCGCCTTCTGCTCAAAGCAAGGAATACAGCCTTCAGGTCTGGAGATCGAGCAGCTTACAACACTGCCAGATCCAGTCTGAAGAAAGGCATCTCCAAGGCTAAATACAACTACAAACAACGGATTGAGGACCATTTCAAGTCCTCAGACCCTCGGCGTATGTGGCAAGGGATCCAAATAATTACGGACTTTAAACTATCTAACTCCGCTCCCTGGGCCAATAGTGAGTCACTTCCTGAGGAGCTTAACAACTTCTACGCTCGCTTTGACCGGGGTAATAACATGGTTGCCTTCAAAATAGATCTTCCCTCAGAGGAGCAACCAATCACACTCCTTACCATGGATGCCTACCGTATGCTGAACCAGGTGAATGCTAGGAAAGCTGCTGGCCCCCATGGGATACCTGGACGTGTGCTAAAAGCTTGTGCTAAGCAGCTTGCTGGGGTCTTCACTGACATTTTCAATCTGTCTCTGGCCCTGGCTGTGATTCCAAAGAGTTTCAAGACAGCTACCATCGTGCCTGTACCAAAACATTCAACTGCTTCAGTACTGAACGATTTCTGACCTGTTGCTCTCACTCCCATTATCTCTAAGTGCTTTGAAAGACTAGTCCTCTCTCACCTGAAAGCCAGTCTACCCGCTACATTAGATCAGCATCAATTTGCTTATCGTCACAACAGGTCAATAGAGGATGCTATCTCCACTGCACTTCACATTACACTGACCCACCTGGACTGCCATAACACTTATGTTAGAATGCTTTTCATTGATTTCAGTTCAGCATTTAACACAGTGATCCTTTCCAAGCTGATTTCAAAGCTTAGTCAGCTTGGCATCAGTACGTCACTCTGTAATTGGATTCTGGACTTTCTAACTAATAGACCCCAGTCTGTTAAGTTAGGCTACTTCCACTCAGCCTCCATCACCCTGAACACTGGCGTGCCACAAGGCTGTGTGCTGAGTCCCCTCTTATACTCCCTGTTCACCCACGACTGTGTTCCTGTTTACGGTTCCAACTCCATAATCAAGTTCGCGGACGATACTACAGTGATAGGCCTAATCAAAGACAACGATGAAACGGCCTACAGGGAGGAGGTTCAGCATCTGGCTGCATGGTGTGAGGACAACAACCTGGAGCTTAACACAGGGAAAACGAAAGAGATTATTGTGGACTTTAGAAGAACTGCAAGTCAGGCACACACCCCCATCTGCATCAATGGTGCAGTAGTAGAGCGGGTGCCCAGCTTCAAATTCCTCGGCGTCCACATCTCTGAAGATCTCTCTTGGTCCCTCAACTCGTCAGTCCTGGTCAGAAAGGCACAACAGCGCCTTTATTTTCTTCGGAGACTCAAAAAAGCTTACTTGTGTCCCAGAATACTCGTGAACTTTTACCGCTGTACCATTGAGAGCATTCTTACAAACTGCATCTCTGTGTGGTACGGCAACTGCTCCGCAGCTGACCGGAAAGCTCTTCAGCGGGTGGTTAAAACTGCCCAACGTATCATCGGCACTCAGTTACCCACCATACAGGACATTTACAGTAAACGGTGCCTGGGTAAAGCGAGGAACATTATCAAGGACGTCTCTCATCCTAATCATGTTTTTTTCACCCTAGTTCCGTCTGGCAGGCGTTACAGGTGCCTTCGCTCTCATACCAGCAGGCTCAGGAAGAGTTTTTTTCCTGAGGCTGTAACCCTGCTAAATTCCAGTTCATCATTGTAAAACATTACTGCACTTCGTATCATACTTAAACCTTGTACTTTTTATAAATGTTCTTATAAATGTTTTATCAGGACTAGTATAATCTGTAAATTTGCACACCAGCCCAACAATAATGTATATACTGTATATATTTGCCATACTTATATACTTAATTTTGTTTACTCTCATTCATTATTTATTCATGTAGCCATTTTTATTTATTTATTCAACTTTTCTCTCTATAACTATAGGTTAGTGTATTCACTGTACAATTAATGTTACCCGTTTAATAGTCTCAATTTTTATATGTCTTTTATTCTACCTGTCTGGTTACTCCTGCACTTTAATTGTGCATCAGATGTATATAATCCCTATCTTGCATTTCTGGTTAGATGCTACTGCATTTCATTGGCTCTGTATTTTTACTTTGCACAATGACAATAAAGTTGAATCTGAATCTGAATCTGAATCTGATAAGGCACAATGTTTGGAAGGAGAGTGATTTTGTAGTTTTGTGTATTTCTTTTAACAGACCTTTTGTTGTCGTTTACATTTTAGTGATTTTGCTTAATCGTGATTGTAGTTCTTTTGAGGAACCCGTCTGTTGCTTTAGTCACTATTTCTTAGTTCTCCACCTTTTGGATGTATTTGAATCTGCAAAGTGTGTTTTTCATGTGTTTAAAAGCAGATTATGTCACTGTCTGAGTCTTAATTTATAGCACAGTATTAAATGTTATAACCCACACTGTAGCCCGATGAACACCCTCCACAAAAAGCAATATGTCACTGCAAAGCAAAATACTGTGGGAAGCTTAATATATTCCATCTATCCATCCATGCATCCGTCTGTTCGTCAATCCATCCATCTATTCATCCCTCTATAGATCCATCTATCCGTCTGTCCAGCCATCCATCAATCATCCATCCATCCTTACATCTGTCCATCTATCCATCCATCCATCCTTCCATCTGTCCTTCCATCCATCCATCGGTTTGTCCATCCATCAGTCCTTCTGTCCATCAATCTTTTATCCATCCGTCTGTCCATCCATCCGTCTTTCATCCATCCATCCATCAATTGATCCATCCCCTCATCTGTCAATCAATCCATCCGTCCATCCATCCATCCATCTGTCCAGCCATCCATCCACCCAACCATCTGTCTATACATTCATCCATCCAACCATCCGTCCGTTCGTCCATCATCTATCCTTCCATCCGCCTGTCCATCCATCCATAAGTCTATCATCCATCTATCCATACATATATACATACGTCCATCCATCCGTTCGTCCAACCATCCATCCATCCATCCATCCATCCATCCATCTATCGATCCATTCATCCATCTGTCCATTCATTAGTCTATCCACCTGACGAGCCATCCATCCATCTGTCTGTCCAACTGTCCATATGTCCATCCATCCATCCATCCATCTATCCATCTGTCCATCCAGTCACCCATCCATCCAACCATCCGTCCGTCCATCCATCATCTATCCTTCAATCCATCTGTCCATCCATCCATGAGTCTATCATCCATCTGTCCGTCCATCCATCCATCCATACATACATACATCCATACATACATACGTCCATCCATCTATCGATCCATTCATCCATCTGTCCATCCATCTTCACCTGTCCTGCCATACGTCCATCCAAATATCCATCCATCCATCCATCCATCCATCTGTCCATCCAGTCATCCATCCATCTGTCCATCCAGTCATCCATCCATCCAACCATCCGTCCGTCCATCCATCATCTATCCTTCAATCCATCTGTCCATCCATCTATAAGTCTATCATCCATCTGTCCGTCCGTCCATCCATCCATACATATGTCCATCCATCCATACATACGTCCATCCATCCATACATACATCCATCCATCCATCCGTCCATCCATCTATCGATCCATTCATCCATCTGTCCATCCATCCATCTAACCTCCCATCCATCCATCCATCCATCCATCCATCCATCCATCAGTCTATACACCTGTCAAGCCATCTATCCAGCCGTCTCCGTCTGTCCATCTGTCCATCCATCCGTCCATCCATCCGTCCACCCATCCGTCTATCATCCATCCATCCATCCATCCATCTGTCATCCATCCATCCATATGTCCATCCATCTTCATCTGTCCTGCCATCCGTCCGTCCGTCCTTCCGTCCATCCATCCATCCATCCATCCATCCATCCATCCATCCATCCATCCATCCATCCATCCAACTGTCCATCCATCCATCCACCCACCTTCCTATCCCTCCATCCATTCATCCATCCATCTGTCCAGCCATCCGTCCATCTGTCTATCCATCCATTTGTTTGTCTATACATCCATCCATCCGTCCATCTGTCTATCCATCCGTCTGTCCATCCATCCATCTGTACGCCCATCCATCCGTCTATCGAGCCATTTGTCCCACCATCCATTCATCCATCCATCCATCCATCCATCCATCCATCCATCCATCCATCCATCCATCCATCCAATTAATCATTAATAATTATTAATCTCTGTCTCTCTTCCACAGTGTGTCTTTTGTCCCCTCTCCCTCCCCTCAGCCCAACCAGTCGTGGCAGATGACTGAGCCTGGTCTCTTCCTGTTAAAAGGGAGTTTTCCTTCCCAATGTCACCAAATGCTTTCTTGTGGGGGGTCGTTTTTTGACGGTTTTCTCTGTATTATTATAGGGTCTTTACCACAATACAAAGCACCTTGAGGCGACTGTTTGTTGTGATTTGGCGCTATATAAATAAAACTGAATTGAATTGAATTGAATCCATCCATCCGTCCATCAACCCTTCTATTTGTCCATCCATCTATCCATCCTTCCAACCATCCATCCATCCATCAAACCATCCATCCATCCATCCTTCTGTCTGTCCGTCCATCAATCCTTCCTTCCATCCATCCGTCTATCCATCCATCACTGCTACCATCTGAAGCAAGAGAGTCTAAACAATTACCAGCAGTGCTGAAAGCAGCCGAACATGAAGATAAATCTTTGAGATGGTTATGAATAATGTTTTCTCTAATGTCTAAAATGTTATTTGTAAAGAAATCCATGAAGTCACTACTAGTTAAAGTGAAAGGAATACTCGGCTCTACAGAGCTCTGACTCTTTGTCAGCCTGGCTACAGTGCTGAAAACAAACCTGGGGTTGTTCTTATTTTCTTCAATTAATGATGAATAGTAAGATGTCTTAGCTTTACGGAGGGCTTTTTTATAGAGCAACAAACTCTTTTTCCAGGCTAAATGAGCATCTTCTAATTTAGTGAGACGCCATTCCCTCTCCAGCTTTTGGGTTATCTGCTTTAAGCTGTGCGTTTGTGAATTATACCATGGAGTCAGGCACTTCTGATTTGAAGCTTTCCTTTTCAGAGGAGCCACAGTATCCAAAGTCATATGCAGTGAGGATGTAAAACTATTGACGAGGTAATCGACCTCACTGGGAGCAGAGTTTAGGTAGCTGCTCTGCACTGTGTTGGCACATGGCACTGAAGAGCATAATAATGAAGGAATTAGATCCTTAAACTCCATCCATCCATCCATCTGGCCGTGCATCCATTCATTAGTCCATCCATCCGTCCATCCAACCATCCATCTATCCATATATGGTAAATGGACTAGTTCTTATATAGCGCTTTTCTACTCAATCAGAGCACTCAAAGCGCTTATACAACCTGTTTGCATTCACCCATGCACTCCCATTCATACAAGCACTTCCATCATTAATTAAGCTAAGTGCTTTTTTAATTAACTAGCATTCACACGCATTCATACTCAGACAGAACGGTCGGAGAGCAACTTAGGGTTAAGTATCTTGCCCAAGGATACATTGGCATGGAGCCTGGAGTAGCCAGGAATCGAACTGCTGACCTTCCGATCAGTAGGTGACCTGCTCTACCTACTGAGCTACAGCCACCCTTATATCCGTCCATCAGTCCGTCCACCCACCCTCCCATCTCTCTGTCCATTCATCCATCTGTCTGTCCATCCATCTGTCCATCTATCCATTTTCTTAACTGCTTATCCAACCTAGGGGCCCCTGGGGGGCTGGTGTCTATCCCAGTTTTATAGAGCAGGAAGTGGATTACACCCTGGACAGGATATAATTTGGACAGGGCCAACATGGAGAGAAATTCCAAGTGCAATAGTGAATATTCTGCCAGTGTAGAAACCCTTGCTCAGTTGTTCTTCCATTGTCCGGTCTTGGTGAGTCCATGTGAATTACAGCCCATTTCCTGTTAGGGTTAGTGGCACTTGGTGTGGTGGTCTGTTTCTGTAGCCCATTTACATCCAGGTTGTGCATTCAGAGATGCTCTTCTGCATACCTCGGTTGAAACGAGTGCTTATTTGAGTTCCTCTTGCTTTCCTATCAACTCAAAGCAGTCCGGCCATTCTCTTCTGACATCAACAGGGCATTTCCACCCACAGAACCATTTAGGTACCATGTCAGTGCCTAAATGCATTGAGTTGCTGTCATGTAACTAGCTGTTAACCAGCAGTTGACTAAAAAGTTGATTTTCATTTTTATAGTTCTAACAATTGATGTATAGACTTTGTAGTAAAAAAACATTAAAATTAACTCTCATTCAAATTTGAACAACTCACTTTTTGCTGTTCACTTGTGACAGCAAAACAGAGCAAAGCAGCACAGTTTCAATCCAAACAACAGACCTGGATAATCATAATTAGCAGCTAGGTAATCAATAGCTTCTTGAACCAAAAACAGTTTCATGAATGCTGCTGGATAAATGCTCTTGTGCTGGTGACAGGTGTTTATTTCCAGTTTGTGTCACAAACATATTTCTTGGGCAAACATTGAACAAACATTCCCTCCTGGCTGATTTTGGCACACACATCCACTTGGACTCAGGGTAAACTAACAAGGATTTAGTGCTCAAAGTTACTTTCTCTTTTTTTCTTTCTGGATGAAAACCAGGAATCCCCTATAAAGTCATTGGCTGAAACCATCAGAAACTTCTCAGATTCCCCACAGGTACTCTGACCAGTCGGTATGTATTGCCGGTTTCCTGTGTGAAAAGCTCATATTTGTGTTTGATGGAAAGCTCCTGGAAACACCAGAAGTCAAGCAGTACAGTCTTTTCTGGGCGAAAATGGGAATCTCCTTCAAAATCAGCGACTGACCATCTGACAGAAATCCAGACTGTAGGTTTGAAAGACATTTGGTACTTTTTGCCAGGGACACTCTGAACGCTGCCATTATTCCTCTGATAGCTTTTGTGATCTGCCAGCAGAATCCTCTGACATGTAAGTTTCCCACATGGAAAGCTAATATTTGTGTTTGTTGGAGCTCATGGGGCTGCCAGAAGCCATGCCATGGATTATCAGCAGCAGTTGCTTCTCCCTCTGGGTGGCCTGCAGCTCTTTAAATGTTGAGCAACAAAAATACAGTTCAGTCAGTATGTTATTCACTCTGGAATATCTGTTTCTCATTAAATCTGAGTTAATTTTACACATAGCTTGGAGTGCTGGTGGGGTAACCCCAGCTGGAACTATTTTACACCATGTCCTGTGTGTGTGTGTGTGTGTGTGTGTGTGTGTGTGTGTGTGTGTGTGTGTGTGTGTGTGTGTGTGTGTGTGTGTGTGTGTGTGTGTGTTTGTGACAGAGAGAGAGAGAGAGAAAGAGAGAATCCGTGCCTTTCAGTGTGTGTGTGTGTGTGTTTGTGTGAAAGAGCGTCATGGCTGGGCGTCCAGAGCAGTCCTGCTATAGCTGAGACAGACGGTGAGCGGGCGAGTTTATTTTTGGGTCAGTGACAGTGTGTCAATGGCTGCAGATGCGTCGGAAAGGAAGGCTCTCAGATACAAGCAAACCCTGGTCAGTGTCCCTTCTCTCTGTTTGCTCTCTGTCTTTGTCTGTCCTTGTGTCCATACGTGTCATATCCTTTTCTCTTATGTGTCACGTCTGCAGTGTGTCTGCTTGAATCCTGCATAACTCACCTGTATTGTCAGTGCGAGCTACATGTGTGCAGACACTGCCTGTCCAAACTATTCTGTGTCCTTGTGAATGAACAGCATGTGTGGGAGATCTAGACAAGGTGATGTGTAACAACAGTGTCAAACACATAGGCGTGCAACAGGTGCTCAGATGCTGTGCAGCTCCTTCACCCCTGATCACTGCATGCACTGGGACGCTGTCTTGCTACTTGTTTCCTTCTGTCTGTGCTGCCCTCGCTGTGCCTCACTTCTTGAACCATGACATATGTATGACTCTGCATGTCAACAGTGTGGGTGCATTGATGTTTTTCATGTGTGACCCAGGTAGTTTTCCATGTGTTTCCAAATAATGCTATTCTCCACCATTCATGTAGATACTTGTCTTTTGGGACAAAGCTGTGTGAAAAACATCTGGCGGATTTTCAATACAGCTTTGGGATGTTGTGTTGCATAACTCTGAATCTTATTTTTGTTGTCACTGCTGATGAGACCAAAAAACAGGAAATACTTCTAGCTAATTAAAACCAATTTCTTGCTGTTGACTTCAAACATGGTTTCCTGGTGCTGAGCATGGAATAATTGGAAGATGCCTGCAAATGCATTGCTGCAGATCATCCAGAAAGAAATTAGCTGAACAGATATCCAGTCCTTGAGTTGTTGTTTTTTAACACCTGATTTTTAGTTTGTGATTTCTTTGCAGCAGACGTTGTTGAATGACTGGTTTTCTTTCATATACACTAACATGCAAAAGTTGGGGGTCACTGAGGAGTTTTTATTATGATTGGTTACGCTCATTTCCAGCTCCATATTTTTATTCTGAGACTTTATTAGAGTAGCTTTGCCTGATTCATGGTTCACATTCATCCCTCGTTTATCATGTGCTAGGCCTCGGCCTTGTTGTGGCGTATCCGTTCATTCCCTGTCTGAAGCAAGCTTTTTTCAGCTCCCCTCCCTCTTTTTAAGCCAACTTTCTTATAAATGGCAGCCTCATGCAAGCCTGTTTAAACACAAGCAGTCTGAAGTTTGAGGGCTCTCCTGTACCTACACTGATCTCATATTTCAAATTGGGCCTTTTGTAATGTAAGTATCTGGCATTTTAACAGTAAATATGGCAGAAAATATGGAAAACCATGTTTGGTATAAGTGCATTTGTTTTCTTGTAATATAGCAGACATAACAGACACGTCATAAGTGACAGTCATAGATGAATCATTCATTCTAAATCATTTGAGTTTGAATTAATTATGTATAATAGCATAGAAAGGTTCCCCAAATATCATTCCCGTGTTCCAGTGGCATTTTTTTTCAAACGTTAATTCATCATGTTAGCACAGCTGAAACACATTTAGCTACTGTGGGTGGCAGTGGCGCAGTGGGTAGGTGTTCACCTCGCAACTGGAGGGTCTCTGGTTTGAGTGCTGTCATTGTGTCCCTTGGCAAGACACTTAACCCACATTGCCTAAGCGTGAATGTGGTTGGCATTTGGTCGGAGGGGCCGTAGGTGCAAATTGGCAGCCGTGCTTCTGTCAGACGGCCCCAGGGCAGCTGTGGCTACATTTGTAGCTTACCACCACCAAGTATGATTGAGGTGGGAATGAATAGTGCATGAAATTGTAAAGTGTCTTTGAGTATCTTGAAAAGTGCTTTAATAAGTCTGAGGCATTATTATTATTACTTAATGTTTGGAGCATCAGTCTTTGTTGGCTTGTTTATAGTCTCAAAATATCCAAAAAAGAATATTCTTCTGAAAGAGTATTTTTGCCATAAGGAGTGAAGGTCATTCCATGGAGATTTCATACAGCGGCGTCTACGAGTCCCCACAGAACTGAGTAAACTAAATAGTATAATTATACAAGTGTGAAGCCGTGGTGCACAACCGAGTCTCCAGCTTAAGAACTAGATGCCTCATATGGTGTTAACTGTCAACAACATTAAATGTTACCCCTAAGAGGCAGATTAGGGGTAACATTACTTTATTGATCCCCATTGTGGGATCAATATCAAGTATCATCATAAATAAGTATCATCATTTATGGTAGTTTGTGAAGGGAGTAGTACACACCAGTGTATTTATTTATTTGGCTTTCCTTGTTTGTAATAATTATTATTTCTTAGAAAACAAGGCACACAATGAAATGATCGTTCCAGATCACTCATCCAGAGACGAGCATCTGCGGTCATGCAGCCAAAGACGGGCGCTACCGTTGGACAATGTGGTTTAAAATAATGGCTTTTCTAAGGGACATCACCCTTTCAAGCAGTATAAACCCCGAAGCTCTCAGTTTCAAGCAACTCTGATGCCCAGTATCGCAGCCCTGTTTCTAACAGTGTTTTTCTCCCACACTGTTGTAGGAAAAACTGCATTTAACAGTCTGACAAAGTCTGTCAAATTTTATGGAGCACTAATAAAATACTTTCAAAATTTCAACCTTAGCGTGTTATTGGAGGACATAACAAGACTTTTGTGACATTTTTCAAAATGTTTCATTTTCATGTAGAAAACTGAAAATTGTTTGTTCACCCATAAGTAAGAGGTTTTCAAGAAAAACAGATATATTTAGAACATTACAACATGCACATTATGACTTTATACAACATTAGGCCATTTCTTCATGATCACATACTCCTGAACCTCACTGAGGCACGGGATGGGCGTCAGATATAGAGTGTGGGAAATTACCAAAAACAGTCACTTGCCCTATAAAGGGTTAAACCCTGAAACTCTGTTTGTGGAATACAGGTGTATTGTACTTGTACTTTAGTATACTTCATTTCTGTATATTTGCTGTATGTATTTGTGTGTCACTTGTCTACTGCTGTCTTTCTTGGCCAGGGCACTCTTGTAAAAGAAATCTTTAATCTCAATATTTTCCTGGATAAATACTGGTTACATTAAAAACATATATATCACACTTAAGCCATACAGCAGCATAGCCTCGGTGGTGTTGACAGGGTGCTGACCTATAGGATTTAATGGCTGTTGAAATCTTAACCTTAAGTGTGTGTATTGTGAAGGCTGTGCAGACTGTGGTAACCCTTATATTTACACCGCCCCCCTTGGAAGCAGAACAATAAACCGATGTCTGGTCACTTCCCCCATTTCTTATTTTTCCTTTATTATGTGACGAACCTTCTGATGCAGGCTGCTACAAACACAGGACACGTGGATGGAGAGTTGGCAGTCATGTAGACAATGTATGGCGTTAAACCAGCCTCTGCTTTAGACAACATACCCTCCGATCCAAACATCAGTATCGTTTGCTTCTATGAGATCCATATGAGCGTAGAGTCAAAAAGTGCCATAGAGGAACCTGTCCATTTAATGTCTAAGCTTTTCCTGTGGCATCTGATGCCATTTAGTCCAGAGACTTTTCAGAAATCTGAGAAAATCCATGTTTACGTGTTTCTTTGGAATTTCCCGGAGCATTATTCACACACCTTTCCCGTATGACTGCTAGAGGTTGCTTAATTTTAAGAGGCAGGTATTGCTTGTAAAGGATGAGCTCATTTTAGAAGACCTTCATATGCATTGGATTTGACTTCAAATTATAGCCTATAATGGCATACATTATAATGGCATACATTCACACTCTACCTCCTGGCTGTGAATGTGTGTGACTGTTAGATAGTAAAAGTTAATCATGGAAGTGCTTGTATGAATGGGGTATATGTAAACGTGTTGTATAGGCACTTTGAGTGCTCCCACAGAGTAGAAAAGAACTAGTCCATTTATTCAGTTATATAAATGCCTCTGTGCAGAGGAATCTGGACGTCACAGGGCTTTTCAGTGGCATCTTCTCACAATGTGACATCATGATTGGGAAAAATATAATTATCTTCCAAAGCAGTGAGGAGAGAAACCAAAGACTTGGCAGATTGCCCTCAAGGTCAAAACCTGAATTTCTAGAAATGTTTTACATTAATAGATTTCTGGAAAATATCACAAGATAGCAGAAATAAAAACCTTGTACATAATAGCTCAATCTAGTTTAAGTCTCATTCACCTTCCTTGTATGTACATCTGTGTACGTGTGTGTTTGTGCGCTCGGTGTCTCTCAGTTGTGAGAATTTAGGTCTGCAGATTCATCTTTTATTTTAAGTGTGAGGATATTTTGCTTGTTTTCATCTGAGCTACTATGGTACCCTGCAAGGGACATGAGAGAAAAAAAAAAGATGCACTTTTGTGAGATCCTGAGTTACTTTTGTGAGATCTTGCAAAAGTGCATTTTTTTTCTCCCATGTTCCTTGTGGGGTGCTTGAGGCCATATTCAAGGTTTTTCCAGCATAGAGATACATATTTTTGTCACATCCAAAGAGGTTTTAGTCCAGGCTAAAGTGAAATCAACAGCATTGCAATTCATTTCCCAGTTCTTTTGTTTTATTACTCAAATATAATAAGCATTTTATTTATCAAGTGCTCAGAGATATGACATCTACCAGACTCCCTGCCTGTAACCATAAACAGACCAGCTGTACCAGTCGCCCCTGAAAGCATAAAGGGAGCCAGGAAAAGCCTGATATTATATATCAAGAAAAGGATCACATACCGTTTCAGAAATGAAAATACTCAAAAAGTTATAATTTAGAAAAAGCAGACTTGTGTAGAAACCAAAGCAGAAACTCTATACTCAGCCTGTCATTATGCCACATATGTTACTGTACTTTTTATGTCTCCACTCTCGCCTTGTTGGGGGTGGGTGCTTTGTGAGGTGGCATTCACAGTTTATAGTTGAAAGTTGATCAAGTTAAATAGTAATTATCTTGCTTGCTAAGTCCACCTGGATAATCTGAATTTCATTATGTTCCTGAAGGGCTAAAACTGAAAGCTGTAGCATGCCTGAAAAGCCACAAAGTTTAATATAGATCCATCCTGTTTGATGTGTAATCACAAGCTGTGGCTGAAAATAACTACTCAGTACTGGAAAACTCAGCTATTTGCAGTATAAACTGTATATACTAACAAGAGCACCGCTGAGCAGGTGCCAACACTCGGCTGTTTGGATCCATAATGGGGGGGGGGGCTGCTATAGTAAAGCCAGTGAAGGGGTGTGTGAAGTTTGATGGTCTGCATCTCTGATGCGAATTTGAACATCCCAGGTGAGATTGTTCTGGAGTTATTGCATGAACAAGATTTTAAGATAACATGACCTCTGACCTTTACCCTTAGGTCAAGGTTGCCAAGATTTGAACTTGTGGGAGAGTTTTGGTAGATGCGTCTGTGTTTTGAATTTGAACATCCCGGGTGTCATCGTTCCTCAGTTTTTGTGGAACAGACGCTGTTGACACCAAGGCTGGGACAAACAGCCGAGCGAAAAATGGATGTCGCCGTTGTGATGTCACCTATCCAGTTCTGAAGCTTTAAGTTTGTTTGTTTTGGGGTTTTTCAGGGGTCAGTCTGGTTTTTCCTCTGTTTTATGTATCGAGTGTGTTTTGGAGCAGTTTTAATCCCTTCATACTTCCTCTTCACATATCCCAAAGGGAACACGAAAGAGTTGGAAGAACACAGAGTAAATGAAAGTGAGACATAGGAAAAACTGAGGAATATGATGAGGCATTGAAAGGTATACTGACGGTAGGAGAGAGGTGTGGGAAGTGTAATGAGGAATATTGGATCACACTGGTACTAAATTTAGCCCAGAGTAGTGTTTCACCAGCAAAGAGAGAGAGCTGTGAGGAAAGGAATAAGAGTAGGGTGCAGTGAAGGAAGGGGGCACAAGTGATTAGTGCAGAGTAGAGTTTCACTGGTCGAGAGGAAAACAGGAAAGAGGTAAAGGGACAGTGCGCAAGGGTCAGATTTCTGACAACATACAGTACTGTGCACACGTCTCGACCCACCACTCATTTCTTTGTATTTCACTTCCAGGGAGCCAGACTTTCTTGAAATGTTTTAAAGTGGTCTTGAGCAATAGTTCTCCAGGCCTTCTCAAGGTCTTTCAAAGTTTTTCATTGGACATTGGCTGCCTGGACCTCAACGTTACTGACAGAGAATGGAGCAAAAGGCAGCCAACAAGAAGAACTTTGGAATGTCCTTCGAGAAGCCTGGAGAACCAAAGACTAGCCAAAGACACCACAAGAAAGCTTAGAGTTCAGGCTGTGCTGGAGAAAAAAGGTGGTCATACCATATATTAACTTTAAAGCTCATTAGAATTGTACACACTTTAATTTTAGCCAAAAATAACATGTAAATACCAAATGCAGCTTGTAAATGATTTTATTAAGGGAAAAAGGTTATCCAAACCTACCTGAAGAGGAACTGTAAGCAGGTTAAAAAATCTCAAAGCAGCACATCATTCACGATCTAAAGAAGCAGCTGAGGAACAAAGTCAGTGACACCTATCAGTCTGAAAGGGTCACAGAGCCATTTCTGAGGCTTTGGGACTCCAGAGAACCACGGTGAGAGCCATTCACCACACATGGAGAAAACTTGGAACAGTGGGAACCTTCCCAGGAGCAGCTGGCTACCAAAATCACTCCAAGAGCATCGAGGACTCATCCAGGAGGTCTCAGAAGAACCCAGAACAACATCTAAAGAACTGCAGGCCTCACTGGGCTCAGCTAAGGTCAGAGTTCATGATTCAAGAATCAGAAAGAGACTGGGCAAAGGTGGCCTTCATGGCAGAGCTCCAAGGAGAAAACCACTGCTGACCAACAAGAACACGAAGGCTCAGCTCACATCTGCCAACAAACATCTGGATGATCCCCGAGACTTCTGGGAAAATATTCTGTGGACTGACGAGACAGAAGCTGAACTTTCTGAAAGGTTTGAGTCCCGTTACATCTGCAGAAACTAACACAGAGTTTCATAAAGAGAACATCAGACCAACAGTCAGACGTGGTGGTGGCAGCGTGATGGTCTGAGGCTGCTTTGCTGTAACTCATGGAAACATGAATTCTGCTCTACCAGAAGATCCTGAAGGAGAATGTCTGCCCATAATTTCGTGCCCTGAAGTTTATTAAGTGCACGATGCAGCCGGAGAATGACCAGAAACACAGACGTGTCCACCTCTGAATGGCTCAAAGAAATCCAGATGAAGGTTTTGGAGCAGCCTCATCACAGTCTGGACTTAAATCAGACTGAGATGATTTGGAAATTATGAGAACGTCGTCCTTCATCAGAACATACAAAGCACCTCTTGTGGTGCGTAGTGCATTTTAAAGTCATGTGTTTCACTCAGATTAACAGCTGCTTAGATTAGAAGAGCGCTGCACTGTGATCCTTCAACACACCGGCTCTGAGTCAAGACGATCGTGCCTTGTTCTGTTGTTTGAGCCTGTTGTTATTCAGTTATAGTGTGTTATGCTATCAGGTTTCACCGTGCATTGACTGCCATTTCTGCACCCACACACACACACACACACACACACACACACACACACAGCATGTCCAGCGCCTTATGCGCACATGTGTGTCTAAATCCATCCATCCATCGGCCGGCCTGTCCGTGAACCTGCTAAATCAGAAGGTGTTGAAAGGATCACGCGTGGACATTCAGGGCAGCAAACACAACCTACCAGCTTGTCACTTATATTCCTGGAGTGCTATTGTCTGCTGTTCATGCACCTAGAACACGTATGAGGCTCGTGTGTTTGTGGTGCAGTGCTGGAATATTTTAGGATTCAAGCACAAATGGGTAAATGAGTTGGAATCTTTCCATCTATCCTGGCTTTTATATCTGCAGAGTGAACAGCAAATTTAAAGTATACTCTGTGGGATTAGTGTGTCTCCATAGCACCGATCCACCTGTCGGAGGTTTTCCTCTGACAGTGACAGCGTGAGACCGCTGTAAAGCTTTCAGTCGACCTGCATTAAGCTAAAAGTTCCACCTCACATTCAATAGTTTCAGTAAATCTTTGTGTTTTTCTGTGTGTTCTCAGCTTCATCTGCAGCTTTCAGGTGTACAAACATGACAGCAATGAATGAACATGATGAAAATATTGATTTTGCACCACGCTGTGAAAAACAAAGTAAATAAATCTTTCATCATCATGTAGAATCACTAAGAACTGATGTGAATCTTTTCATTTGCACTGTTGTGAATTTTGCTTTGTTTTCAGGAGTATTGCATCTGCATTTAACCACAAAACTCTTTCCACTGAGAGTGCCACTGCCTTTGCAGCAGGTTACAATAGTTAGAGGCTGAACTCAATACAGCGCTCCCAACTACTCCTCAGGTTAAGGGTGCAGCCATTTGACAAGTACTTATGATAGTTATGATAGCAGCATGTCCCACACATTTACAAACACAGATGATATGCTTTAAAGTGGGTTTTTGATCAAAGTGTGTGAGAGAGGGTGTGTCAGAAATACAATAAATACATGTGTAGTTCACACTTAATCAAAAGATGAGCTGCTGGGGGACCTCCACTGGTGTCTGCACTCAGGTCCATCATCCAGCAGGGGCTAATTTAAAACACAGATTTACTTTTATAGAAGGCGCGATAACATTTTTACCATCAGCCCGACAGCCTGGATGTGTGTGCAGTGCAGAATCTCTGTGAGCATCTGTGCACAACCCTCCACTCATGCTCAGCACAAGGACACAAAGGAGGCGCCACTTTGTGGTTTAATGCACTAAAATGGTAAAACAAAATGTTTAAATCCCAACTCAGCCAATCACAGAGAGGCAGAATGTGTATCCCTCTGAGCCAGACATACAGCCTGTTGTAGCCATCAGTTCTTCCCACTTTGACAGAACCCGTGAATCTAACTGAAGCCCAGATGTCCTTAATGCATCTGTCTCTGAGCTCTGTCAGCTGATCTGTGCACACACATTTAAGGACTTGTAATGAAGAAAATAATCACACCCCACAAATATTTTAGACATTCATGTGCAAAGGAAGCTTTTTAAAAATACTAAGATCTGTATGTAAAAAGCATTTAGGTTGATTTGCATGTGTTTGAGCTGCTTGCTGTTAGCGTAATCGCAAACACTTCAATCTTAGTTTAGAGCTGCAGATTGTGTACTACGTATTTGCTGCCTCTTTAGAGCCTGTGAGTCCTCTCAGGTCTCTGCTGAAGTGAAACTAAGACACTTGTAAATGGGCTGGCGAGAGCGACAGAGAGAGATGAGAATCAATCTCTTCCCCATATGTCCCGGGCAGCTTTAATGGCATCTGTCCAGAGGTGATAAATCCAGAGCCCACGTTTCCGCTTCCATCAGGGCTGTTTGGGTCAACACGTGGTCCCGTCTATTTTTAAAGGGAGCCCTTCTCTGCCGGGGTCCCAAAAGATGAGGACTGTCACTTGCTCAGGAACTACCTGTGCATGCTCATGTGCAATGAATGAGTCATAAAAAGTCACAGTTTGTCAGCTGATTACTTACTGATTGTTTGGTAGCTCTATGGGGAGTACCAGGAAAACCAAGGAGGCTCCAGCAGACGGGAGGCCACGCGCCTGCTGACAGAGAGACAGATCAAGAAACATGGCAACCATCACCGCAGCCACGCAAGGACACGACATGGACACGGTCGCCGTGGCCAGAATGGATACCACAGTCGCCATCAGTACAGCTACCACAGCAGGCAAAGGAACAGGCGTCACTCCAACATGGAGACTGATGCTGCTGATGAGCAACCAGCTGAGCCCGACCTCACGTCCTCTGTGAAGAACAAGCGCTCCTACTCCAAGTGTAGAGGTGAGATGAGGTCAAAGTGCAAAGATGCCTTGTGAGCAGCTTTTTGAGAGTGTCTGTGATGTGTTGGTTTTGGCAGACTGCATAGCACGAGTGCAGAGATTCCTCGTGACCAGGTTGGGAGAGGACTGGATCTTCCTGGTTCTCCTGGGCATCACAATGGCACTGGTCAGCTGGACAATGGACTATGCCAGTGCAAAGAGCCTACAAGGTATCACTGCAAAGCCCAAAACTTCTGAACAGTCAGCTGTTTATGCTCCTCATTTTGTACCTGTTCTGTCCTCTTTTATAGCCCTGTCCTTTTCCCTTTCACCTAACCCTTTCCCTTCCTCTCTCCCCTGCTCTCATCTGATTTCACTTTTTCTTTCTCTAATTTTCTTGATTTCTGTCTTTTCTGCCTCTCCTCTGCGCTCTTTCTCCTTATGTTTCCTCCTGTCTCAGCGTATAAATGGATTCACGGGGAGCTGAAGGGGAACATCCCCCTGCAGTACCTGGCCTGGGTAGCCTACCCCCTGATGTTCATCCTGTTCTCCTCCCTCTTCTGTCACCTGGTTTCTCCTCAAGCTATTGGTCTGTACCACCGTCTCTCTCACGCTTCTGTTGCTTGTTTACCTTTAGCGTTAACTGTTTAAAGGTGTAATCCATTAGATTTAAATGTACATTTCAAACTTAGCCTGACTGTCAGATACCGGGACAGTCGTCAAATATTTGAGTTCTTATTGTTTGTGAAATTAACAAATGGGGAAGTGAAGGAGGGACATTAGAGCAACTCGGACTTTGGGCGGTCTTCAGTCGAGGTGTGGCTCCCTGCCCCACAGACCAACCAATGAACAAAATACACAGTTTCAGCCTTCTGTGATCCTCGATGCCCCACAGCAGCTTTACAGAGGAAATCACCTCTGTAACCTGCCCAGGTGCCACGCAGCATCACAGTGCTGCTGTTTGTCAAAGGTGTGGTCTCACAGATGCACACAAGCTTTTCTTTGGCACTGGTGGCCGGGCAAAGGCAGGTCTGTCACACCCAGCTCAGACCACTCACGTTTCTGTGCAGTAGGTCACTGTTCATTGTTCAGGGGGTGCCTAAACCTAACCGGCGAGTACAGTGACGGTAAAAAATAAAAGACTGGATTCAGCCAAACACAGCAGAAATGAACCTCGGCCTCCTGGCTGGCAAACTTACTTTCTGCAACCTGCAAACGAGGACTTTATAACTCAAAGAAGGGACAGCCATCTCTGTCATCATGCTGATCTCTGCCATGCGAGTGGTATTCAACAGAACTGCAGTATTTGATGCCCTGAGTAGAGAATGAATGGATATTTGTACCAGGCTGTAGGGTTAGAGAAGTGTGTTGAGTCACACAAGGCCCATAACAGTTAGCACAGATCATTTGAGTTTCTTTCTTGACCTCCTCTGGCTCAGAGCAAACGTTGCCTCCCTTCTGTCCCAGGTTCGGGGATCCCGGAGCTGAAGACCATCCTCAGAGGTGTGGTGCTGAAGGAATATTTGACTCTCAAGGCCTTCATTGCCAAAGTCATCGGGCTGACAGCTGCTCTGGGCAGCGGCATGCCTGTAGGCAAAGAGGTGGGTGAACCCAGAGAATCCATCATTTTCTCCCCGACTGTTTCATTTAGTCTAACCATCACCTTCTTCTGTTTTAATTCATTTTATGCTCCCTTCCTTCTCTCAGGGCCCTTTTGTTCACATTGCCAGCATCTGTGCTGCAGTTCTCAGCAGATTCATGTCTTTCTTTTCTGGAGTTTATCAGGTGAAACACTTGAATTTCCCTCTGACTTTAATGACAGTGAAAAAGCTCAGTGAATGAGATTTTGTGTGTCTCTGTGTTGTTTCGATGATGACTCCTCTTCCTCTCTGGATCAGTAGAATCCATACTGTTACACAGACATCCTGACGGTCGGCTGTGCTGTTGGGGTGGGCTGCTGCTTTGGTACTCCACTCGGAGGTACGCCGCCTCCTTTTTTTACTCATAGCCCTCTGGAGTGCATGAAAGACTGTCAGGTCTCTGCTTTGGGTATTTTCATCACAGTGTGTCACACACAGGAAACCAAAATTCGGAGTCAACAGACTAAAAATATCTGATTTTTTATGTTCATGTACAATTTAAAGGATCCACCTGAAGTAAATTTGGCATATTGCAGCAAATATCAGGTTCCAGAGTGGGTTTTAATGAGGACTGGTGTGGTGTTTGAAGCACCTGTTTGATACGTGACTAATTCTCCGCTCTTTTTTTCTTCCTCCCTCAGGTGTGCTCTTCAGCATAGAGGTAACATCCACATACTTTGCTGTAAGAAACTACTGGAGAGGATACTTTGCTGCTACATTTAGTGCCTTCATATTCAGAGTGTTATCGGTGTTTAACAAAGATGCAGGTATGGACATGTGTGCAAGATTATGATGTTACTTTCACAGACTCGCACTAGAGGGCGCCCTCACCCCATCATCCACCACCAATCAAAGCGTCATGTCTGTACTGACTCTATCATTATGTATGTGTACTGTAGCTGCATCATGTTCCCTCCACTAGATGGCGATCTCATGCTTCATGTAGCAGCAGGGTGTGTTAACGCCTCACTCAGACCTCTATTAATAATCTTTAACAAGTCACCAATACTTTCCTGTGACTGTGCGATACATGAGGAAACAGTTTTATGTTTTTAAGCTACAATAAATGTGTTATTTGCTATCAGGCTAATTAAAGGCTAATGGTTTAAATGCATTCTCCTCTGTCCTCCAGTAACCATCACCGCCCTGTTCAGGACTAACTTTAGGATGGATTTCCCTTTTGACCTGCAAGAGCTGCCAGCATTTGCCATCATTGGGTGAGCAAACAGAAAGCAGACATAATACACTCACAAGCCACTTTATTAGGTACACCTGTTTAATTATTCGTTAACAGAGATCCATAATGAGCCACCAAAACTGACTCTGGCCTCATGTATATGTGCCTATGTGTAGTTTGAGAAGTTTTCATTAGAGCCTGGCCAGTACTGGAGTCTTACACCAATACTGTAGGTGTGATGAAATCCTGGTGTTGGTATGTCAGACAGTACAGCTCATATCTATGAATGTATACATGCAGGATGGTACAGTTAGATGGAAATGGGAAAATGAGGGGGTGATTGTTCAGTCACTCAGTCACAAACTCATTACTTACTGTGACTCGGCTCTGCTCAGCTGTGATGCATCATGTGTGACTGCACCATGACATGAACCGGGTGGAGGACACAGCCGCGCTCTTTATGGTTGTCGCAATCGTCCAGTATTCAAAAACAACAACAAACCAGCTGCTCAGAAAGCTTAAACATGAAGAGGAGTCATCTTTCCACCTGCTGCTCGTGTGAGAGCTGTGTGTATGCACACTGCTGGGTCAGTTCACCTTTAAAACTGGCACTACTGCAGGCTGATAGACCTCAGCCACCACCAAACCCCCTCTTTAGCCACGATACCTAACATCCACTCCGTGACATTTATTTTAAAGATGTTTTTACTTATTCATTTGTACGGTAGGACTGTATAAAGCACATAAAGTAAGTAACATATTTTCCACACATCAGTAAAACTCAAGTGTTCAGTCTAACATCGGACACTGGACAAAGATGCTGAGACGGGCCTGTCACAGTAAATAACTGATATGTAAGTGAGGCCCAGGGCGGAGATATAAAGCTGTATGACAACAATGCTATAAATGCTTTAAATCAAGTTACTTCAGCAAAGTGAACTGTCTCATTATGAAGTATGAAAACAAACCTTTTATTTGTCCGTCCCCTGATCACTTTGAAATATGATTCCCAGGTCGTAGTTCATGATCAGCTGATGTCATTTGGCTCATGCAGGTTTACTTGTTTGTGCAGGATCTTCTGCGGGTTCCTCGGTGCGTTCTTCGTCTACCTCAACAGGCAGGTGGTGCTGTTTATGAGAAGACCCAACGCCATGACCCGCTTCCTGACTAAACAGTGAGCCTCCGTTTGCTGTGATAGCTTTCCTTTAGTCCTTGCTCCTTGTGCCTCACTGTAGGTACTTCATTACGTACAGTCAGGATAATTACTGGTGCTTGGTTCATTCCCTGAGGTCTGCTGATGATCCTTGCCTCTGTTTTCCCTCCCAGCCGGCTGGTTTTTCCTGCTGTGGTTACACTGGTCATCGCCACCTTGACCTTTCCACCTGGATTTGGACAGTTCATGGCAGGAGAGGTCAGAGTTTGTGTCCTGTCATTCTGTTTCTTATGTAAGCACAGGAGAATCTTGAGAAATTGATTTCTGCCTGACCCACAGATGAGTGCTTTATGTGCTGTTAAACACCATTATGCAGTCTAAGGACACTTTTTCTCCTGCAAGGACAATGAAAAAGTGTCCAGTAACCGTCCCCGTGTAATTATGTATCATAACCTGAAAGCATAACCTGAGCTGCAGGGTTTTAACACTTGGTCCAGAGGTGCACAGAAAGCCTCTCATATCCTTGGTTTCCTTTGGTGCAAAGCATCATCACAGACCAGCAGCCCTGATAAACGGGAGCCCGCTGCGTCCCTTCACTCATGTTACATCACACCAGTGTGACAGCCTGTGACCTCGGTGCTGCAGGTGCACCTACATCAACACTGACTTTGTGCTCTAATGAGGGACAAACCAGCCAACGTTAATGACGCAGTGGAATTAGTGTGCTAAGATCAATTCATTCACTGTGTTCAGATGCAGCTTTCCGCCCAAAGCCACATTTCTCTCACTGTTCAGCAAAGCTGGGCAGAAGGCGGGAACATAATGAGACACCCGAATGCACACACGGGGAGCAACTCGGTCCCACCCCCGGTGTCCTGAAAGGAAAGCTTGACAAACCTGTTCGTGGATATTAATCAGTGTGTGACTTTTTAATGTGATTCGAACACAGGGCACAGCACAGCCATGAAAACATGTTTTTACTGAACTACAGTGGATACAACGAGTGTCCAACGTCTCTGAAGTCTTTTCCCATTTATGTCGACCTGAGTTTATGGAGTTTAGCATATTTCTGTGCATCACATGGCCCTTCACTGACTTCATCGAAGGCAGTACGCCTCCCCGAGGAGAAGCGCTGCCCACCCCCTCCCTGATCTTTCTAATAATTAGGATCAAGATTTCAGTTTAAGCCTGTTGTGTGAGCCACACAGGGCTGGGCAGAATATGAAGCTCGCTGAGATTTAAATCTATATTTAAACACAGTGCAGGGTGCTTTATTATAATGTAAATAAATATAGCTTGTGTTGCACTACATAAAGCCATGAGAATGTTTGTGCCTCCCAAAACAAGCTTTATGAATTCATGGAAATGCCATAGAAAGAAAGCAGGATTTTTAGATGCAGACTTTGTTCACAAAGCAGAAACTTTTACTGAGAACACTGAAGTCACATAATGACCCAAACTGGCTCAGCCGGGGCAGTTACAGACCAGCACCTCTGCAGGGTTTTTAGGTCAAGTGTTTTTCTAGGTGAAGTCTGTTTTACTCACTCCCTTCCTTTCCTGTTTCCTTTTTGTCACCTGTCCACCTTCTCCTACTCTCCTTTCTCTGTTTTCTATTCCTGCCTTTCATTGTCACAAACTTCCCCTCCCTCCCTTCCTTCCTTCCTTCCTTCCTTCCGCTTTCTCCTTTTATTTTCTGTGCACTCGGCTCCACACACACCCGTTTGTCAGTTATTTGAGCGCCCCCTCCACCCTTTCTCACTCTGAGGGAGTTTAATGGCTTCATGTGCTTGTTGTAAACTGCATGACAGGAAGTAAGGGGCTGATCTAAATATCACATACATTTAAACAGATATTTGTTCTGTTAGGTGGCTAAAATCTGTCTCTGTGCTGGTTGGTGCTCCACTCTGCTCGGCTGTGTGTTGACTACCACCTACTGCTGACTGTGGATCAGCTGAATGCAAACAGCTTACCCACTGAAACACTTGAAGTATTTGAATAAACATGTATAATGGTTTTACTAACTCACAGCTGCTTTAAAAAATAACCTATGAAATTATTTGTTTTAATAAAAGTGTTTATGGCATCTTACATGTGGCTTCTGTAGAAAATACCCAGATACAGAGTCATTGGCCACTTTGATATGTACACCTGTTCAACTGCTCATTAACCAATAATCCCATCACGCACCGTGGCACTAAGCTCAGATCATCTCACACTGGATCTCTGACAAATCTGCAGCAGCTGTGTGACGCACTCATGTCAATATGGACCAAAATCTCTGAGGAATGTTGAATCTGTGCCATAAAGAACTGAGGCAGTTCTGAAGGTGAAATGTGCAGCTAATAAAGTGGCCAGTGAGAACTGTGCAAAAGTCTCGAGCCACCCCTCGCATTTTTATATTTTGCTTCCAAGCAGCCAGACTTTCTTTAAATTTGAAAGTGGTCTCGAGCAGCAGCTCATTTTCAGTCCAGTCTTTGTACCTGAGCGGCTCGACTCTGACCTAGGAATCATTCAAGCATAGAAAAGACTCCTAATCAATGAAGCAGTGTTGTGTCTACACAGACAACTTAGCAAAGAACCAATTTTAAATAGTATCTTTAGACACTTTGTTACTAGCAGCCTGTCACAAAAGCACATAATTTGCTCCCATTTCTTTCTGTGAATCTACACAGTGACACAGTTTGACTGTATTTTTGCACCCATAAGGTAATTCCCAAAGAGCTATTGGCTGAAAACGTGGCAAATTCCTGAACTGAAAAAATACTGAGGGACCTGGAGACGTTGAGGACAAAAGAAGAAATAGCAGGTCTAAAACTACAAACAGCAGTCCACACATCATCCAGGCTAAAGGTCATTAGAGGTAAGATGAAAGAGCTCCAACTGAAAGCCAGGAAAAAAATACAGCAAAGACCTGAGACACATCTGGACCTCCAGCTGATCCATCAGCTGCTCACTGAAGCCTCATCAGAAATGCTCTCAGTGGAAGGGCGGCTGTCAGGAAGGGAAGCAGGGAGGAAAGGCTGAGGTCTGCCACATTACACAAGAGCTGCACTGAAATCAGTGGCAGCAGGTCTGATGGAGCGATGGATCTACGTTTGATATTTTTTGCTCCAATCATTGTCAGTATGTGTGGAGGAGGTCAAGAGAGGTCCAACAGTGAGAGTCTGCAGCCATCAGTAAAACACGGTGGAGGCTCTGTCATGGTTTGGGCTGCATGTCACCCACTGGTGCCCAAAATACCATCAGATTTTGATCCAACGTGCAACACCATCTGAAAAGCATCTGATTGGCAATGGCTAAGAAGAGCTCTGAATGTCCTTCAAGAAGCCTGGAGAACTGTTCCTGCAGACTGCTTAAAGAAAGCTGCCTCAGAGGGTTCGGAATAAAGGAGGTCACACCAAACACTGACTTTCAAGTTTGTCTTATATTCTGTATTTCCATGTATGCCTGCACACCAATTTCATATTTTCTTAGCAAAATATGACAAAATGAGGGGTTGTTCAAGGTTTTTCCACTATATTGGTCAAAAAGGGGTTGCTCAACATCCTTGTTTATTAAGATATTGCACAAAGGATGCTGAATAATGGAGTTGCCAGGCAGGAGGAGAAGACCTCAGAGGAGGGCCATGGCCCTACTGTATACAGATGAAAGATCAGAGAGCCATGCACTCAGAATAGAACCAGGTGCACATGTCAGTCAGTAACACCCTAACATGAATCACACACTCATTGTGGAAGTGCCTTGTTAATGAACGTGGAGTGTGGTGATATCTAAATTTAACAGGATGGCAAACAGGCCTCCTGTGTTTGACAGACACCTCTTCGTTCCCTCAAAGAGTTAATCCACAGCCTTTGGGGAATCAAATCCTCCCAATCCAACACGATGGCTTGGTGCAGAGTGACGGAAGAAGCGACACGGTGAGAGGAGATTAAATACTACAAGGGCTGTGAACCAGACGTGAACCCACAGCTTCAAAAAGCAGCAGGAAAGTCTATTACATCCAAACTCTGCAGAGGGCCACAGCAGCCTTTCACAGACCCTCAGCAGTTCCACTCGCACAGCAAATGCTGGATTTCAGGGGCCTCAGTTCAACCCAAACTCAAGCAGGAAATACAAAAGTAGAGAAATCAAAATGATGGTGTTGTTTCCCCCACGGTGATGTTATGCAGATTCAGGAGGCGCTGCAATTTTTTCCTATGAGCAATTCAGAGGCATCTATGCAAATGTGCAGCAAAACGGCTGAAGTGAATTAGTCATTCATGAGTCATCAAAAGTGAATGAGTCATTGGACACGGCCACCCGTACCCGTCTGCTTCCAGCTCTCTGGATGACTTCCTGCTTGTTTATCTCACTTGGCTTTCTTCCTCACTTCACTTTTTCAGTCCCTTTTTCTTAAACTTGTTCATTTCCTTCTTATTACTCATCCACCTTTTAAATTTCACCCTGGCTCCACCTGTTTTCTCTCCTTACCGTTCTCTCTCATCATTTTCCTCATTTTTTATTCTCACCTTATATTTTCATAACTTCCTTTTATGTCCTTCTCTTTTTTCAATGTTTTCCTTACTTACACCCCGTCCTCCTTTTGCTTCAAGTCCTCCCTCTCACAGAGATCCTTCTTGTGTTTCTGTGACATCTCCTTTTTGCCTCACACTAACTCTTATCCCATACTTCACCTCTTCTTGTGGTGTCTCCAGGTAATTGTGAAAGACTGTCATATGTACACATTAACATAAGGGTGTTAAAAATGACTAGATGATCTTAAATTCATTTTGAATTGTCTAAAATGTTTAAGAACATGCCCCCCCCCCCTTCACTTTTAGGTCACACATTTGGGACTACATTGCTAAGTTTGTGTAACCCTTGTGTAAAAACCACAGACTGTGCATGGAGAATGGATAAAGCCACTGTGACACCAACCAGGACTCTGCATTTGAAGCATGGATGAGATGGTGGAGAGCTATATATTAAGACTTGTATGGGTGCAAAGCACCGACACACCTGTCCAGGTGTTACAAAGTGGGCCAATCTAAAGAATGGGTCCTAGGAGTGACCAGCAGAAAACCAACACACTCACACTGGAAATAAGGTTCACAACAATTTATTCTTTTCAGAGCGTGGTGCTGTGCTGGCAGTTCAGGGCCCAAGAACACCACCACCAGGGTTATCTGCTTGATTATAGACAGAAAAAGGTGGCCACTCAAAACAAAACAAACAAAAAAAAACTCAAATACTAAGCTTGCATCTTTTTCCACACACCTTAAAAAGCCTTGTGTTAGTGGGGAGTGGGGTTCCACATGAAATCCTGCGACTGCAGCTCAGTCTTTTCCTCTCCAGGTCTTCAGCGCTTTCTTCAGGCTGTCCCACAGTGGACTTTCCCTCCTGAGGCTCCCTTTGCATGCAGGCTCTCATTAGCAGTTCCCAGTGCAGTCCTTCATTAAAACACTCCAAATATACTTTGATTAAAATGAATCCTCCTTTCCAATAAAATTAGACTCCTTTAAAAACTCAGAACCAACCAGGTCAGGTAAAAGATTAGTTTCCTTTAAAAAGGTGTTTTCCTCACTGAGGTCTCTAATCCCAGCCACTGCTGTCTCTACAGCCCCCTTTCTTCCTGTCTCCCCCCACACACAGCAGTCCTCCTTTATAGAGGCGGGCCCCAAACCCACACCAATCACTTACTTCCAGTACTCAACTCCAGATACCTGGCAGCTGGACTAGAGTGGGACCTCCACTCCCACAGGGGTGTGGCCTACATCACACAAAAAACAAAAGCTTGCAAAACTTAAGATGAAACAATCCTAACCCAAAGGAACCAACAAATAAAATACCACAAATTTGCAGTGTGTACCACAAAATCAACCATCATATTAGGTAGACTACTGCAATAATATGTTCCAAAGAGGTCCAATGTTGAAAAATGCTGAGAGGTCCAGTTTAGTGACGCCAATGAGAGGATCAAAATGACCACACCCCTAACCCCAGTATCTAGGTTACTGTATTTCAGTGTAATAAACTCATTTAAACCGTGTTCCTCAACTCATCTAAATTGGTGCTGTTCATTTTGAGCTGACATTGACGGGTTTACTTTCACCTTTGATGTTTATTTCCACTGCAGGTTTGACCTTACATTTGATTTAAAGTGGCTTTAAAAAGGTTTGGAAACATCTTAAATTTAACTCAGCTATCTTTGTGGATATTCTGCATCTCTCCTTCACCACCAGTTTTCTCTCTCTGCCCATTTGTCTTACATTTTGTCCCCACTCCACCTTTTGCTCTTGTCACCCATACTTCCTGCCTGAATCTCGTCCTCCTTCCCATCTGCCTCTCCAAACCTCATTTCACCCTCTGTCTTCTCTCTTTCCAGCTGATGCCCAGAGAGTGCATCAACTCTCTGTTTGACAACTTTACATGGACAAAGATTTCAGGGTCCCCCCCACCGGTCGGTCTGGGCCGCTCTGCTGCCTGGCTGCACCCTGATGTCAGCGTCTTTGTCATCCTAGTGCTCTTCTTCCTCATGAAGGTTTGTGCCTGCTAGGACATTTTTTTGTTTGGTCATCCTTTCTGTGTATTTGTGCACAGTTATATTATGCATCTGCTTGTTTATGTAGGTGTGAGATTGTCTGTGACTGTGTGTGTTGAAAGGCTGACCCTGACTGACGTCAGCATTTTCGTCATCATCCTCCTCCTCTTCATTAGGGACATTTGTTGCAGGTCACTCATGTTGTGTGTTGGTAAAGGGGACATCTGTGTTTGTCTACTTCCTTTTCCTCCGGTTCAAGGTCAACAGAGCTGGCAGGCTGCCAACACTTCTAGCTTTCTTAGCTTTTCTTTAAAGCAGCTACACACACACACACACACACAAATCCCAGAGCTTCAGGATTCCCGCTGTCTTCATAGTTGTTTGCTTACATATTTTATAAGAATAGATGTGTGCATAAAGCTGGTCTAGGTGCTGGGATGACTATGAATCAGCAAAAAAGCTGATGAAACTCTGTAAAAGAATTACAGTTTGCACAAAGATGGGCAAATCTGCATTAAAACATAACCGACAACCCAAATACATCTTAATAAATAAGAAGACAGCAACAGAGACCAAAGTAAATGCGAATAAACAGCAGGAATAATCTTACATATGAGTGTCTCCAAACAAGCATCTAATAGTTCGAAGAGGCCAAGCAGCGCGATGACTCGTATAACATCAGTTCAAAATGTGCCCTGATGAAAGTCCGACTTACAAAGAATCCAGTGTCTTTAAAGCTCGATGACAGCGACCTGTGCAGAAACCAGTGAACACAGGATAAAACGATGAAGGACCCCACAGCTGTCTATTGGGTTTGAATGCAGATGGCTGTCCGCTCAAAGATCTTATGCAGCCATTGAAATGATCGTTTAATGTCCAAGGTCATTTTTTAAGACTGCTCCCGATTGCAGTAACTGCTCTCACCCACACAAATTAATGAGTGAAGTCATTAACATCCAGACAATGTCAGAGTAGAGGACAGCAGTCAGAGGGAATTTGACAACAACCAGACAAGGTCCAAGCAGGGCTCAGAATAATTTTAAAAATTATACGTGATCTGAAATCTGAACTAACTCTAGTATCTTTAGTCATTTTTACAAATGAATTTTGGACAGTTTCTGGAGATTAAAGTTGAGATATTTTCCACAGTTGTTTGTTCTCACAGCACAACTGGAAGAAAAGGAGCTGGCTGCATAAAGCATGCAGGAGGTAGCACATGGTAACTACTTGCTAGCTGTAAATGGATTAGTTCTTATATAGCACTTTCTACTGTAGCTGAGCACTCAGAGCACTTTACACAACATGTTTGCATTCACCCTTTCACACACACATTCATACAAGCACTGTTTTCTACTTCAAAGTGCTTTCTGTCCAACATTCACACACATTCATACGCCGCCGGTTGCACTGGAGAACAACTTGGGGTTTAGTATTTTGCCCAAGGATACTTTGGCATGCTGACTGGAGCAGCCAGGAATCAAACCACCAACCTTCCAATTAGCAGATGACCTGCATTAACCTCCTGAGCCACAGCCACCCCCAAATGCATCTGTGTAGTTGTTTATATTGACAAAATCCATCACTCCAACTTTGTACCAGGGACCTGTCAGTTTAAAGCAGTGGTAAATACATTAATGGGTTATTTAGGCAACGAGAGCCTGGAAAGTCCATTAGTCCATTGATAGATGGATGGACGGACGGATGGATGGATGGATGGATGGGTGGATGGATGGATGGATGGATGGATGGATGGATGGATGGATGGTTGGAAAGATAGATGGTTGGAAGGATCAACAGAAGGAAGGAGGGGTTGATGGATGGACGGATGGAGGGATAGGTGGATGGACGGACGGATGGACGGACAAATGGATGGAATGGATGGATGGATGGATGGATGGATGGATGGATGGATGGATGGATGGATGGATGGATGGATGGGTGGGTGGATGGATGGATGGATGGATGGACGGATGGATGGATGGTTGGAAAGATAGATGGTTGGAAGGATCAACAGAAGGAAGGAGGGGTTGATGGATGGACGGATGGAGGGATAGGTGGATGGACGGACGGATGGACGGACAAATGGATGGATGGATGGATGGATGGATGGATGGATGGATGGACGGACAAATGGATGGATGGATGGATGGATGGATGGATGGATGGATGGATGGATGGATGGATGGATGGATGGATGGGTGGGTGGATGGGTGGGTGGATGGATGGATGGATGGATGGACGGATGGATGGATGGTTGGAAAGATAGATGGTTGGAAGGATCAACAGAAGGAAGGAGGGGTTGATGGATGGACGGATGGAGGGATAGGTGGATGGACGGACGGATGGACGGACAAATGGATGGATGGATGGATGGATGGATGGATGGATGGATGGATGGATGGATGGATGGATGGATGGATGGATGGATGGATGGATGGATCTAAATGCTGCTGAGTCCTGATGAGCCTGCAGTCTGTTGGCTGTGGCAGAAAATGGCTCCAAGCTGTTGATGCCTCCAGATTGGTGAAAGACTGCTCAGGTACACAGCAGCCTAAAAGTGTGTTACCACTAAATACAAAATCCAAACTGCTCAGGCTACATGGAGGTCAGTTCAGGTTTGTCCTGATGATGTGTTATTGCACTGTAAGTTTTTGTTCATTAAAACCACAAAGAAGTGCCACTTTGCTTATTTTTCTTCAGAATTCAGAGGCTTTGTCAGCTGGGAGTCCAGCTGGAGGCAAATGATTATCAAGTCTACATCTCAAACTGTTAGTGATGCTTGAAATAATCAGAATCAAAACTCATATTATACAGAGGACATATCTTTCTAAATGATGTGGTGTTTTGTAGTTCATAGCTCTGTACAGTTCAATATTTAAATTAGATTAGGTTTTATTTAGGAAATTAGGTTAGATTTCCAAAATAACTCTAAAATCCAAAGAAGTCTTTTAGCCTTTTTAAAATGAGCCTCAGTCTGTTTATATCAAATTAGGCAGAAATGGCATATACGTAATCGTATCAACAGGATATTAAAGCCTGTCACTCAGCATCATTCACTGCACTGTTCAGCCATGGTGTTTCTCACTGGAGCAGAGTGGCCCCCTGCAGAGCAAACTTAATTCAGCCCAAACTGAGAGCAGCTGCCTGGTAAAACTCTCGGCACACATACGCTGTTTCTATCTGCTGCTGTCAGCCTTTCCTGCACACACTCAGGATCTGCCGCTTTCAAAGGCACTTCTTTCTTCCTCCGCTTCACTCTGCACACCTTTGTCCTTTACCTGATCTGACTTTCTGTGGCTGTCTACCTAAAAAGCCCTGGGAATGTTAAATTTATCACCAGTTAGGCTAAATATAAGGCACCTCATACATTTATATTCTGTCTGTGGTGGAAATGGGTGGGTATATGGAAGCGAGTGAGTGTCATGAAAGGAAGCACAAGTTGTTTGACAGTAAATTATTGATCAGTATAATCAGCTGATTCTTAGACTGCAGCTGGCAGTTCTTGTTCTGCTCTGCAGCCTTGATGAGTTCAGTGTAGCAGCCCGTCTCCACCTGCTGGTGGCCCTCTAGACTGTAGTGATAATCCAGAAAAAGAGTAGTAAATTCTGCTACAGTCCGAGACGGTGGCGCTGAACAGTAACTTGGCCCGTGAGCCAGCCGTAAAAGAAAAGACGAGAAACCAAAGAGCCAGCATTAGCTAGCCTTTCAAAATAAGAGTGAGGGTACTGTCCACTTGTAATATGGTTGCAGAAGGATTTGGGTTTGGACAAAAAGCATAAATGCTAAAATCAGTTGTCAAATATACTTGGGCTTATGTCCATGTGAGGAAAAACTGCTCTGAACCAGTCTGTACATATTTCTTCCATGTTTCCTACACGAACGCAAAGCAAGCCTGGATACGGGTTCATTAATTTATTTGTTGGAGTTTTTGATTTTAAACCTTGTGTCAGATGGGTTGTTATTTGACAACTGAATAATTTCAAGCCAAATTCAATAAATGTAAGCATTACCTGGCAGTTGTTAGACCAGGTGAGTCTGAAGCTGTGAGTATGCAGGATTATTATCAGTGCATCCTTTATCCTTTATTTATTTCACAGCTAGTCTTCCACGGGGACTCTTTGCACACCTTGGCTCAAAGCTTATCGATCACAAAATGATAGCTAGTGGGCGTACCCAGGTTTATCCTCTTGCCTGTCTCAAACAGGGACCTTCATTTACAAAATGAACCTCATTTTGACTTCCTCTTGCAACCGCAGGAGTTGCCCCCTGCTGGCTGTAGGAAATTTCTGAGTTGGCATCCCTTTTCAAACCTGGAAGCCACTGCCATCTTTTATATACAGTCTATGGTAGCACCTTTCTTACTTTTATCTCTTCCTCACATCCATCTGTACTCCCTTTGCTTTCTCCACTCTATCTCCACTCTCTGAAACATCACAGCTAACACAGGGCTTCTGCTCTCATCTGTCTGGGGATTTCTGACACTGATGAATGAGTGCGTGTTGCACGACACTGTTTGTATGTGTGAGACTCTCTTTGTGTGAGTTTCTGACTGATTGTGTTTGACTGTCAGGATTAAAAGAGAGCAGAAGACCAAGCGCAGTCATCGGGATAGCAGCCACCCTGTGAAAGACGTGCTAATGAGTTTTTATCCTGTTCCACAGTAATTAAGTTATCAAACGATGATGGCAAACGATGTGCAGAATGGTAGTCTGGACGGTTAAAATGTTAATGTGGTGTTTCCCACCATGAATGAGAAAGACAAAGCCCAACATCTGGTGCCTGAAACAGCCTTTCACCCCACACACTAAAAACTCGGAGCTTGTCTGAAGGTATTCATTATGGCCGATGAGCTCTCAGCAGCCAAGTACGAAGCATATTATTAGAAAAGCTATTTTGAAGTTACTTTCTGATGAATACACAAACTGTGTAAATGACATTTGAAGGGTGATTTTAAGCTTCGGTTTACCCTGCAGAGGACTCTGATCTTTTCACTCACACACTGAGTTGGCAGCCATCCACTGCAGCTTCACTGGAGCAGCTGGTGATTAAGTGCCTTGCTCAAGGACATCCAAAGGTGATTGTGTCTCCTCCTCCACCACACACACACTTTCAAGATTGGTCACTTCTGTAACACGCCGAGCGGTGGCCAAATTGGATATTTGAGACAACGAGAGCTCAAAAGGTGCAGTAGTATGAAGTGCATGTGCTGCACCCACAAAGGAGATGTACTGAAGACAAAACACAGCTGATCTGTTGGCACTTGAAACCCACTGTGGAGCAGTTTGACTTGTTCAGCTTCTCAGAATCAGAATATATGAAGACTTACAAGCTTTGGTTTGTGGAGTGCCTTCGTGAAGCCTTGGTTTTGGCACTGCCATCTTAGTTTTTGAAGCCAGCCAGGGACTGAAACTTGGTCATCAAGCTGCATCAGATGCATCAGACAGATACCTGCTAATTAGTGCTAACAGATAAAATACTAAAGTTTTATTCACCAGGGCTGGAGCTCTGAAACACTGTTAGTGAACAGCCAACTGTAATACTCCAAAGTACACCAGAGAGCAAGACCTTAGACAGCCAGCAATGACAGCTCCATGTGTTGGCATCTAGAAGGTTTCAGCGGCTGGGTGGAGGAACTGCAGGTTTGGGCTCTTCATGCTGCTTTCAGCTTAGTTAAGGCACAATATTTAACCATGTTCAGACAACATGTCCAAAACACATGTTCTCAGAAAGTGACCTGCAGGTCTGCAGTAACCAAGTATCAGAAAAGTACTCTGTGCGGTATTTCATCAAAGTAGACCACTGAGAGCGACTCACTACACCCATCTTCTCAATAGTGTGCTTTGGATTTTTATCACTAAATTATTATGTTCTTATTGACATTATTACCCAAATAATTTCATAAATGCAGTGTTGTAGGAGCGTATGTGAGTTTCCAGTGTGAAAGCAGAGAACTCAAACATGGTTCACACGCCAGTATTTCCCCACAGGTGGAGGTGAGACATCGATAAGAGGCTGAACTGTAAGAAAGTTAAATCTCATCTGGTTTTTATTGGTTGCAATCAGCACCTCTGAGCTTGTGACTGAACAGCGTTTTATGTTTCGTCTCTGCTGCAGTTCTGGATGTCTGCCGTGGCCACCACCATGCCCATCCCATCCGGAGCTTTCATGCCGGTCTTCATACTCGGTGAGATCAGCTTCATTCTTCAGCCTCCTTGGCTGTGACTGTAAATACTGACTCTGCACACGGCACGGTTCAGAAGCCTAAAGTTCTGCTTTATAAGTAATGTGATGATAATAAATGTGTTTACTTTGATTTTTAAAGCATATCTCATCCACCGTGACCCACCCGGTCACAGCAGATGACCCCCCCTCCCTGAGCCTGGTTCTGATGGAGGTTTCTTCCTGTTAAAGGGAGTTTTTCCTTCCCACTGTCACCAAGTGCTGCTCATAGGGGGTCGTTCTGACTGTTGGGTTTTCTCTGTATTATTGTAGGGTCTTTACCCACAATACAAAGCACCTTGAGGCGACTGTTTGTTGTGATTTGGCGCTATATAAATAAAATTGAACTGAATTGAATTTACTGTCGTCCTGCAGGAGCAGCATTTGGCAGGCTGGTGGGGGAGATCATGGCCACGCTGTTTCCTCACGGGATCGTGTTTGATGGCATCCTTTACCGCATCATCCCTGGAGGGTACGCAGTCATTGGTTAGTTTCCTGTTTCTCCACTTAGCTATTTTCCCGTCATGTTCATGTTCATTTATTGTGGCTAACTATTAACCCATTTGCACCAAGGCTATTTGTTTTAACTGCACATGTATTAAAAGTCTTGCTGTCAAACTTTCTTCATCTTTCTCCCTTTAACTGTCAACTTCCTGCACCCTCAGCTCGTCGGCTGTGTTCAAGCCTCTTCCTTCTTTTTTACTGTCACTTCTCTCTCTTTAAACTTCTCCTGTCAGCCTCTCTGGTCCTCCAGTCATCACTCATTGTCAACTTGCCCCCCCCCCCATTCTTGTCATCTTCTCCCTCCACCCCAGCTCCTCTTCCTCCTTTCCATCAGAGCATGTGGTCGCTGTGGTCTGACAGTTAAATGTCACAATGGGTTTGCTCTGCTGTCCTCACCTCAACAGCTGACCCAGAAACATGGCCCCTCCCTGAATCCCGGCTCCTGTCGACCTACAGCAGCCCTCGATCCCTCTCTCCTTTCTCCTCCCACCCTCTTTCTTAATCTCTTCTTTTCTGCCATCCTTCTCTCAGTAGTCTCCCGATATCATTAATTTGTCTCACGCGTGCTTCCTGTCACTCCTTACATGGCTTCTCATTAATCTACTCTTGCGTGGCATGGTTTCATTCTCTTTGTTCTTTTTACCATTATCACCTTCATGTTTGAGCCTGTCTGCTACCCTCACGTTCTGCTTTTTCTCCACTTTCCATCTTTACTCATCAGTATATGTTTTTCCTTTCCTTCCTTCCCGTTCCTCCCTCATCCTTCTCTTCCTACTGTATCATGCACTGTCTTTCCTTCGCCACGTCTCCCGTCCTCCCCCCATCATCCCGTCCTGTTTCTCTGACAGGAGCGGCAGCGTTGACCGGGGCTGTGACTCACACAGTGTCCACGGCGGTTATCTGCTTCGAGCTGACAGGTCAGATCTCCCACATCCTGCCCATGATGGTGGCAGTAATCCTGGCCAACATGGTGGCCCAGGGCCTGCAGCCCTCCCTCTATGACTCCATCATCCAAGTCAAGAAGCTCCCGTACCTGCCAGAACTCGGCTTTGGACACATGAGGTCAGTCATCGTTTCACGAGCCAGATGTGGGAAAACGTTAACACATTTAATGTGATGTCCTCAATGAATCCAACCAGCAGGGAAATCTGCTATTTTTACAAGACAAGTGGTATAATTGTTAGAAGATTAAAAAACATTCAGGTTTCATGTTTTTGCATAATTTGAAACTTTTTGCAAGAAAATAGTAGCATTAAAAAAGGGTCCAGTTTACCCTCTCTGAGGAGAAACCTTCCAGTTATAAAGGGCCTTCAACATGCAGAGATGCCATGAAGCTGAAACAGTTCATCTGTGCTTCTTGTTAATCATGAAGAGTAATTTGTGCAGCGCTTTCTAAAAGTGTGAGTTTGCTTCAGAGCTGCAGTTTCAGCCCTCTGGCTTATCTCTGTATGTGTCCCACAGCCAATACAACATCTTTGTAGAAGACATCATGGTGAGGCAGGTGAAGTTTATATCATCTCAGTCCACATACCGAGAAGTCAAGCTCCTGCTGGACTCCACCTCTCTCAAATCAATCCCCCTGGTCGACTCCAAAGGTAAATTAGATATTTAAATTTTCTCCATCAGAGAAATTTGTTCGGGACTCGAAACAACACAAAGAGTTAAACAGCTGCGATCAAATGAAATAGAACAGAACCAAATATTAGGATCTAAAAGAGCGCACTCAACCTTTTTAATGCATTTTATTTATTTCAGAGCATGAAATTAATAAAATGAGTATGTAATTTGTCTCTCTGCTTCCAGATTCTATGATCCTACTGGGCAGCATTGACAGGGTGGAGCTTCTGGCTCTCTGTGATTGGTGGTTGTCACCAGAAAGATGGTTCCTGATGCAGGTGAGGCCAGTAAGAGGCGGAGCTTCTTGACTGTGACAGAAATCCTAATCACTATTGTTTTGGTCAATTGTAAGATCATGACTACTCCTTGATTTTGGAAACATCATGGATTTATGGAATTTTTAAATAAGAAAACAAACAAACAAACAAACTGCATTCTTTCTAATGGCCAGCAGGAGGTTGCAACAATAATGGGTTGTTTGACGGTCTGTGGGAATCAGCCCTCAGCTCTGTTACTCTGTGACCTCAGTAAATACATTCCTGATCATTTTATTAGTTCCAGCTCATACTGGATAAAACACAAAGATTATTTTTATTCTTTCATTGTTTTTGCAGTTTAAAACAGCAGCTTAAACACTGCCTGTGTCCATCTTTCATGGCGGTCTGGGCTCATGTGCAGAAATGTTTTTCTGTAAACACTGATACATTATATGAGTGTCTTGAGCTGAGCATAATACAACTGAATGACCTTTTTAACTGAGCACAATTTTTTTGAAGTTTTCCAATCTGGTTTTAAACCCCTGCACAGCACTGAATCACCACTTTTAAGAGTTTTTAATGACATCTTCTTAGCTACTGACTCAGGTGATTGTGTTGTTCTTGTTCTTTTAGATTTAACTGCTGCCCTTGATACAGTGGACCACAAAATTTTTTACCTCTCCTCTGGAGCAGTGGGCGGGAATCAGGGGCACAGCTCTGAGATGGTTTCAGTCATACTTTACAAGTAGGAGTTTGTGTTGGTCTTGCTGAATGGTGTCCTTGGCGTTCTCCACGGCTCCACTTGTGTGTGTGTGGGGTACCACAGGGCTCGGTTCTAGGCCCACTCCTTTTCTCTCTTTATCTATTACCGCTGGGCCACACACTTAGAAAATATGGTATCTCTTTCCACTGCTATGCGGACGAAAGCCAGATATATGTGCCTCTTAAAAGGAAAGACTCCTACTCAGTGGCACAATTACTTAAATGCTTAGGTGACATTAAGATTCAAGACGTTTATTGTCATGTACACTGCAAAACACTGTGGTTATGCTGAGCAATGAAATTCTTACTTGCGACTGCTTTACAAACAATTGAAATAAGCAACTAAGTTAAAATAAAATGGCATGGCTGGCTCTAAATTTCCTCAGTTTCAATGAGAAAAAACAGAGGTGATGGTTTTTGGCAGCAACTCAGAGACCCCTCTGGTAGATCTGGGTCCTCTGGCACAGTTTCTCAAACCAATAGTCACAAACTTAGGAGTCAATGATCCTGGCATGAAGCTTGATAGCCACATTAAGGCTGTAGTCAAGTCGAGCTTTTTTCACCTGAGGCTAAAATAAAGCCAGTTCTCCAAAGGCGAGACTCTGAAACAGTAATCCATGCCTTTGTCACCACTCGGCTGGATTACTGCAATGCACTTTATACGGGCCTTAGAGGGTCCGCTATTGCTCGCCTTCAACTGGTGCAGAATGCTGCTGGCGGCTTTTAACTGGTGCCTGCAAACATGAGCACATTTCACCTGTTTTAGCTTCACTTCACTGGCTGCCCGTTCGTTTTAGTATCATTTTAAAATTCTTATTTACTTTTAAATCTCTAAATGGTCTTGCCCCACCCTATCTCTCTGAGCTTCTACACACTTACATTCCCACCCGGTCACTCAGGTCGGCAGACCAGCTGCTTCTGACCGTGCCTAAAACTAGGTTTAAGCTGAGAGGGGACCGGGCCTTTGCAGTGGCAGCACCAAATCTCTGGAATGATCTGCCACTGCATATTAGAGGCCTCATCACTCGCGCACTTTAAATCACTTTTAAAAACTCAGCTTTTTTCTTTGGCTTTTAACGCTAAGTGAGCTGTGTTTTTTAAAATACTTTGCGTTCCTCACATATATTATGTATTACTCAGGTATTTTAATGCATTTTATTGAATTGTTTTAAGTATTTTATTGTTCTATAGTACAGCACTTTGGACCCTGTGGGTGATTTTGAAGCGCATTTTAAATAAATCTGGATTGAATTGGATTGGATTGATTGTTTATCAAGTGGTCACAATTCAGTTCAGTTTTATTCATATAGTACCGATTCACAACAACCTCAAGGAGTGAGGGGAGGGAGAAACACAGCTGAAAAAACCCCACTGATATTTTTGTAATAAATGTGTGAGGCCAATATAAATGCATATGTAGCAGCACCTTACTCAACATCTCTTTAGCCTTTTTTAGCCTTTTTTATTTGTCTTCACAAAATCAGTAATGTTTCATTCCTTTCATAATTTCCATAATTTTGAGGAGCTCAGAGGAAACAGCACTAACGTTTTCTTAGTTTTACCTCAAGCTGAATGACAATGATGCATTAAAATAATGTAGAACATATAAATCATTGCTATAAATGTCGTGGGCAGTGTTGTGGTTGATTGCTGTATACAAGCCATATTTCAGGAGAAACATCCTGTGGGTTGGTGGGCTCAGATTTTTGTAGCACTGCTCCATAAAGCAGATGTGTGCTGCAGAGCTAGCATGCAAACATCAGTGTTAATGCAATAATTGCATTAATGTTTGACCTACATTACAATAAAGGCTACGTTTAGTTTCCAGCATGGCTGTGTCAGTGAAGGAAGCTGCCTGAGTGCCTCCTGAGTTTGGATGAAGCTGTTTTTACATGTGTGCTCATGGAGAAGCAAAGCTGTCTGAATGTGATTATGTAGAGTCCTCAAAATGGAAACCTTAAGATTCATAAAAGAAATGAATGCAAACACAAAGAAGGAAATCCTAAATCCTTGGTTAGGTACTGCTAAAGGTTTGTGGTCACCATGGCAGGCTTTAGTCCGGGAGGAGGAACCTGCCCACCTGTGTGTGTACACAGGGACTTTTGCATTTAAAGGACGATGATGGATAATTAGCTTTCATTTTGTTGTATTTTTAGGGAAGAGCAGGGTATACTCCTCCAGGGTGTAATGTCCTGAAGTGCAAGAACATAAGGCTTACATCACCTGAACAGGTGCCATCCTGTGCCAGCAGGAGCATGGGTGGTTACAGGAGGACGTCCATGGACCTATCCAAAGACTGCAGCACTGCCTGAGCAGACTGCCTTCATTTAGCCAAATTTCAATCCAGCATGTTTTTTTTTTTAATTTTGTGCCTGGATCCCATTACACAGAGAGAGCAGATACCTGCAGACTGGAATCAAAGAGCTTTTCATACACAAAGCAGCTCCTCCTGTCTGTTTTTTAGTAATGCTTCACCTTAAAAGCCCAAGAGCAGAACTTTCTCTCCTGGCTGTGCTAACCCATTCAAATGAGTGAGGTAACACAAGTAAAAATAAAGTGCAAATGCTAAAAAAGCATCAGTGTAAAGGGGTTAAATTGCATGTAGTTCTGGCACAGTTACAGAATCTCTGTGTGTTAATGTGTTTGCAGGAGCAGAATGAGTCTCAGAAGCACAGCTGGGAGTCCCTCGCCTTTGTAGACGAAGAGGAGGAAGAGGATGGAGAGAAGGTGGGTGTCCGATTTTGGAATTTTATCATGGATTTAATCATGTGTTTTACTGTTTGTGTATAGGTTTTCCTCAGTTTTAATTTTTTTAATGTTAGAGTGACAGAGTGACCCTGGCTGCATATTTATACATGCTGTTGTCAGTTTTTTAATCATAAAGCTGTTTGCTGGCATGGATTTGTCATACTGTTACTCCTTCTACTTTAAGTTGAAATACAGTTTACTCTTCTTAAAGTACTGGTCAGATTTAATTGATTTCAGTGGGTCGTCACACAAATTATTGTCAAGGTCATATTTGTCATTTTAAGGGTAATAATGTGAATTATGATGGATTGTGAGCTGGATGAGCTACTTCATAACTGATGATCTGAAAATATATGTATGCTTTTAAGAACATAGGCTTTTGTTTTATTGTAATCTCTAGAGTGTGATATTTCTAGAATAGAACGATTTCCTGCTGCAGTAACATTAAGACAACAATAACAGCTTAACTGAGATGAGTCAGATTAATCCTTTTTAGGTGATTGAAACCCATAATTAATGACATTATAACATCTGTCATGTATAAAGGAAACAGTATGACAAATACACACAGAGCCAGTAGAAAAATGACTCCAGTTTAAAATATAAGGGGGCCCTCAAATGACCACACTGTTATTTTTCATCGCTAAAGTAGCCTTGTCACTTAAGGGTTCATTTGCTAATAAAATTCAGTTTAAATGTATTTACTGCAAATTCCTCTGTTTTAAAACAGTTTTCCTTCCAAACTTAACTCAGCAGAATGTAAAAAAACACCCACTGTGACTTTATGTTTAAAACATCTGTGCATTGTGCTGAAGAGATATCAGCTGAGTTTTAACTACTGCAGAGCCGGGTTGCACTTTCCCGCAGTGCCAGACTGTACTTTCCTGCACAGCTAGGCTGTACTTTCCTGCACAGCTGGGCTGTACATTCCCACAGAGGTGGGCTGTGCTTTCCCACAGAGCCGGGCTGCACTTTCCCACAGTGTCAGGCTGCACTTTCCTGCACAGCCAGGCTGCACTTTCCCTCAGATCCAGGTTGTATTTTCCTGCATAGCAGGGCTTTACTTTCCCGCAAAGCCGGGCTGTACTTTCCTGCAAATCCAAGCTGCACCACAAGATGGTGCAGGGAGTAACTCTAACATTTATTTTAACCAGGCAAAAGATTGAAACACATTTTTATTTATGATGGCTGTCTGGGGAAAGGCAAAGCCTTTTGAAGTAACCTGTGTAGGCTAAAAAGAAATATATGAAGTTAAAAGAACAGCAGCACACTTCTGAAAACATTTCAATAGACTCAGATATAAAAAGGGCACACCCTGGTGGTGAAGATTTAAATGTGCAATTAATTAAAAACATGTCTTTAAAGCATTTTTATTTTACCTTCCATTAAAGCATAGCTTAACTTTTACCATTTGTCCTGCAGATTCTTTATTAATGCTGATTTACTTAATAACATGTAGTTACCGTCTGCAGGGTAGTCCAGTGCAGGAGGAGAGAAATGGTCCCCTGCCTCCTTCGAAGCCTCAGGAGCCTTCCTCTAACCACACTGCTCCTGCTCCTGGTGAGTTGAGAGGATTAGCTATTTATGAGAAAATATAAATATTTCATATTGGTAGAGGTGTAGTCATACATTATCTCTAAAACTTACTGTGTATAATTTTCTCACCCTTTCAGCTGCTTCAGAGAGAAGATACTTATGCAGGAATATATTACCATACCCCAAATGTGAGAAAAGAATGGATACTTTTATTTTCCATTATTATTATAATTCTTTTATTTTTACTTGCAATGATTGTGTGGGAAAAGCAAAGCCCTGCCTAGGAAATCGATGCAGCACATATTCAAACATTTGAACACATCATGCTGCATGGGTAACTGTTCATCATCTGTTCCTCCCTCTTTCCTTAGTAACTGAGCTAGTTTGGTGTTACCCACGTCTCTGTTCAGGGCCGAGCCAAAGGCTACTTTTATGTGGAAACAAATCAGACTGTGGAAGACAATTACAAATTCTGATCCCTCTTCTTTAGCTCGGTTACACTCGTGGAGTTGAGTGACACAGAGGCGAGGCTGGGGAAGGAAAGCCTTATGGGGCCTGTCGCAGTAATATTGATTCTTTCAGACAAGTTTTGCTCACTAGGATGATGTAATGGGATTTATTCTTCGCCATGTCTCTCTCTCTTCTCCTTGTAAAAAATATTTCATCTGATATGACTCAGCATTTAGTCACATCCCAGATGGTGCATGAGGCTCACCAGGTTCTCATATGTGCTGAGCAGATTACTGCCCAGAGGACACAAACACATCTTATTGGTGCTCATGAAGTATGAAAGGGGGACCCATCAGGATTAATCGGCTCATAAGGAACAATGTGATGTTACACAACATGTAAACAGCATTAATCCAAATATACAGAGGTCAAGACGAACAGCCCTCTGACCCACACTTTTCAGCAATAAAGCAGTATAAGCAAGTTAAAGACACCATGTGGAGAGTACTTAAGCCTCTTACTCGCACATTCTGAATTGTTTATATGCACCATGCCCAGATAAACGAGGCGTGGACATTAAATATGACTGTGAAACTGTGTTTATCGCTTTCAAACCACACTTAGGATTGAAAATGGCCCCAGAATGGTAGCATCACCCCTGCAGCTCAAAAGCACATTCCAATACAAGTCTAATTATCCCACTCAGGGAAGTTTGAGGCAAATACACAGCAGTAAACACACAAGCTGAATGGAAAATAAAGGGGAATAATATCTATAATAGTAGTTGACTGGAACAAATTGTTATAAATGATCATTGAAATCAATAAAAACATAAAATAGGACAATGGTGATAGAAAAAACAAGCAGCTGCTGATGGAATGAGTGATTTAGAACAATGGTAAGAATTATGTGTTGCTTTCTGTTCATATCTCTTTGTTTCACATCAATTCTTTTAGATTTGAGTTATGCTGTTCAAGCTTGTCTCTCCTTAAAGTGGACCTGTTATGCTCAGCTCCCCATTTTTATTTTAAACTATAATAGCTGTGTTGTATGTTGTGTGCAGCCCCTCAGTTCAGCCACTTCATACAGCACATGGGTGGGGCTGCTGCACGACCATATTAGGGATATCCCCTCTCTGTGACATCACACAGAGCCGTCCGGTCACAGGGGGCTCCCGCCCATCCCATCTGTCTTAGGGTGTGAGGTGGGCTCCACGCTGAACAGGCTGTCAACTTGTCGCAAGGCCGATGCAGAGTGACAGATGACCACTCACATCTACGGTCACCGAGCTCAATGCAGAGTGTTGATGCAGTGGTGTAAAGTGTTGATGCAGTGGTGTAAAGCACGCCACCACTGGACTCTAGAGCAGTGGAGACGTGTTCTCTGGAGGGATGAATCACACTTCTCCATCTGCCAATCTGAGGGAGGAGTCTGGGTTTGGTGGTTGCCAGGGGAACAGTACCTGTCCCCCTGCATTGAGCCAAGTATAAAGTTTGGTGGAGGGGGGGGTCATGGTGTGGGGGGGTGCTTCTCAGGAGTTGGGCTCGGCCCCTTAGTTCCAGTGAAAGGAAGATTTATATATTTTATGCGTTTAAACCCAACAGAAGGTAAATCTTTTCCTTTGAGGGAAGGCCACAACATCGTTCACTTTTCATATGCAGGAAAACCCTGAATGCACATTTGTGAAGTCCGAGAAACGCCTTCATATAAAAGGTGTTTGTTTATTAGCTAACTCAGACAGGTCTAACTTTACCTGTAACATGTCTGTCCTTCATCGTATGCTGGTGAGAACTCCTGAAATACACCAGGAGCCTCTACTAAAGTCATCCATGCCCCGCAGCATGCTCCTCCAGCCTTTTAAAAGTTAAAACTGTCTCTTCTGTCTGTTAGGCTACCAAATTGACTTCAGCATGTTCATCGCTGCCCTCAACAGATGTCAAAGGTTTGGAATTAATAACTTTGCAACCCTAACAGCAGCGAGCGAAGGTTTGGCAGCTTGTTCACTGCAAGCATCCAGATGGTATCTGTGCCTATTGTGGCACAGCAAACTGCTCAGTAGCCCATCGCACACAACGAGAGGCAGACCATCTCCCGGTGAACTGGTTTCCAGGCAACGACAAGGGTTTTTTCTTGGGTTCCTTGCAGTCTGTAATAGTCTCCATTTGCTGTTGAGTTCTTTCCTCCAAAGCTGCATTTGTATAATTTATTGACCTTTTACCCACTGAGTCTCCTTCTTCAATCCTCTCAGAAAAATCTTCTCTGCAGTCTGTGAGGAAAACACTCAGGAATATCTTCACCTCTAAGAGCAGGCAGACAGAGGGGCAGTCTCAGGTGTGTCTGCACTTCTTACTGCATGTCTAATGCGTGTGTTCTCATGCCAAAGCTGCATTAAATATGCTTCACAGCTCCACTCTGTCTGTCACGTCTTTGCAGGGTGCGGTTTGTGAAAGAGAAACGTGGGAGGGATGCTTTAAAAACATCTTTGTTCATACAATCACACACTGAAATTTCAACATGTTCAGAACTGAACTGCTACATTTTAAACATGACAGTGATCAGTTTGTGCGACATCTCATGTTTTTTCCTTTCTGCTTGACACAACAGGAGAAGTGAAATTCTGTTCAAACATGCAGGAATAAAGACACCCCCACCCGCCCACACACACACACACACACACACACACACACACACGCACACACATACACACACACACACACACACACACACACACACACACACATACACACACACACACACACACATACACGCACACACACACACACACACACACACACACACGCACACACACACACACACACACACACACACACACACACTGGAGCATGCGTGACAGTTAAATGCAGTATAACCCCCCCCCACACACACACACACACAGTGTCATCTCTGCTGTCACAGGGCAGTAACTTGAGACGTGTCAGCAAAGGCAGGTCCAGTCATTAAGAAGCTTCTCTGCAGCCTGTGAGGAAAACACTCAGGAGTATCTACACCTCTAAGGGCAGGCAGGCAGAGGAGAGAGCAGGCAGGCAGAGGGGCAGGCAGGCATGAATCAGGAGCTGCTGGAACCACCTTTTCCTTAAGTAATCCTTTTCTGTATGACTTTATGAGTCTCTCACAGCGCTGTGGGGGAATCTTGGCCCGCTCTTTACAGCATGGCTTCAGTTCAGTGTGAGCATTCATTTACACACAGCTCCCTCCACAGCATTCCAGTCAGGATGAGGTCTGGACTTTCTTTCTTTTATTTTTCAGACATTTTCTTGGAGATTTGCTTCTGAGTTTGGGATCACTGTCCTGTTGCATGACTCAGTTTCCTGACAGCTGTTCCATACAAGCCACGTGTTCAGTGTTTTTTGAATTGTACTGTCATGAACTTTGATTTATCCTGATAAATCAAACTGAACTAGTCAAATCCCAGCAAATCGCACCAGCATCTTTGTTTCTACATGTTTGTGTATTTAATGCCTTTGTGAGCCTCTGTGCCCTTTCCTCCATCCAGCTAACTGTGTAGCAGAGTCAGAAGTGTCATTTTCCTGTGTGCCATGAACCATTAAAATGCAAATACTGCATCCATCCTCTAAAAAAGAAAATAAAAACAATCCTGAAACTGCATCCTTTCACTGGAACCAGGATCTAAATATTTATGTTTTATTATGGCGCCTGCGTTCTATTCAGGTAGACACATACTTATCTGACTGACAGACATGAATTCACAGCTCGTCCACAGGCAAACTCCCTGAAGCCGAGCATCTTTCTTTCCACCTTTTCCCTGGTAGGGTCATTACATTCAGCTTGGTGGTGATCTCGGCTTGGAGGGAAAGCAGTACATGCAAAAATGAAAAGCCCACTGGAGAAAAGCACATGCTGGTGAGCTGGTGAGATTAGAAGTTGATTTGTGTTGTGCCCACTGCTGTGGCTGCTGAATTACCCGTCTGATTCTCCATTATGTTTTTGGATTCAATCCTGGTCCTTGGTGGGGATTGTTTTTACATCAGCCATAGTTCTACAGCCATGAATATCAAATAGACACACAGTGGGATATTGCTACCAGCAATCAAGCCGAGCTGAGGCTGGATTCTCTCTGTGACCCAGGTATTCTGTATTTTACTACCTGCTGAGTGCAGGTACCCAAACAATGGCCTGGCATGTGTAATAATATCAGCATATTGTTAATCCTTGAATAACTGTTTCAGTGATAAACTGTAGACTGTATATATAAAAGATGGCCACAGTCATGCGTTGGTCTGTGGATTGCATTGTGAAGCATCAGCTTGAGCTTCAGGGCTGTTGCCATCTCAGTTTTGTGGTTAGATGAGAGGGTTGAGCACTCAGTCAGCAGCGAGCCACCGTGGTGCAGTCACACCAAACACAAAGTGAAGTTGAGTTTTGTGTTACTTGAGTAAATACAGTTTTGTTGGAAACCTGCAAATATTTACCTGTAACAGCCAGCGGAGGAGGAGGAGGAGCTGTAAACCAAGGCTGTAAACATGTTTGTGGAGTCGCCCCCAGTGGCCATTAGAGGAACTGCACATTTCTGTCTTTGCTTCATGTTTCACAGATTTCCAAATTTTAAAAAAAGGAGATTTTGATTTGTCAGTAGACACTTCTTACATCTCCAAAGGACTCACAACCATTCCTGAAACGCTGACCAGACCTTCCCTGTTTGACGAACCCTGACACCTATAAAAACATCAGACCTCTGCATTTACTGCTGCTGACACTCCTTTGGTTACTTCAAGCACAGAGATGTTGGAGCTGTGCGCACAGCGAGGGAATGACTGTGGGGAGGGGCACCGTCTCAGTGGCAGCCCACCCCCCCGCACAGCCTGTCACACTTTCCAGCCTTCGTCAAACTTTGGGTCTCCACCTTGCATCTTGGTTGTGGCACTTTTGTGTTTATAAAATCTGTCTACAGACACACACACACATGCACATGTTGAAGTGCTCTGGGTTCTTTGGTGGGTGTATCCAGGTACACAGTAACACACACCCACAGAATCATACTGTTTTTGCAAGGTGAAAGTAATATTAGCTCTGTGATCGCAGCTGGTAATAAATTCAGTTTCATAAAACAGGTCGCAGCAGGTGCTGGCCTGAATTTCACCTGCTGCATCCATTTAACTCACAGCGCTGCTGATGTGCTGCAGGAGTGACACACAAACAGGAGAAGCAGCAGCAGACAGGCAGACGCTCCATCATTTAGTTGCTCCTGTTTGCTCTCCTCATGTAAGATTCAGGATGTTTTTACAAAATCACTCCAAATCATTTCTCTTCTTTTCCCTGTTTCTTCTGCAGGAGCCTTGTCCTCCTCCTTCGCTGTCAGACACAATGACACCAGAAGAGGTACCGTCATGAAGGATTTGCATAATTTTACAGAATTGTCTGCTGAATCATTTTAAGCATGGTATTTACTTACTCATACAATAAGTGCTGAGTCACAAGACATTATCCCACAAAGTGGGAGCGTTAGATGTTTCTCAAAAATGGTTGACAGATGCAAGAACCAGGCAGGAGGCTTCCTGGGGTCATTAAAAGCTCCAATAATAACATGAAGAAAAATCAGGTTTTAAAGTCTCTCATATTTCCTGACAAATTCAATGTAATTAGCTAATAAGATTAATTTTGTAAACTTGTGATTTTACTGTCACACGTTTCTGTCCTCAGACCTCATAAAAATCCAAGTTTCCATGTTAAAAATGATGTAAACACCAAATTACTGCAGTACAGAAATCATGAATTTATGTCTGTGTGGTCAGAGGTCTGCAAAAAGTACCAGCAAGTCTAAAAATCACAACAACACAAACGGCTCATGTTTACTGGCCGGGGTGTGTGTGTGTGTGTGTGGGGGGGGGGGGGTACAAACAGGTATCTGAACTGTATGTTTTTCTCATTGATTGATTTGAGCTTATTTTAAGGCCCAATAACAGCACAGCAACAAAACGAATGCGTCATAAATAAAGACTCCATCGTTTTCCAGGCCTTAGAAACAAAGGCTCCAAACTTCCAAACACCAAGATTATAAAATATCATCTCTGATTCATTAAACATAAACATACATGTATATTTAACTCATCAGAACAGATCTCTGACTCCTCTGCAGTCACATCAGGTCCTGGACGGCGGTGGATCTGAATGTGTTTGTAATTTTGGCTTTGACAGAATTTAGTAACGAGTAGTCACCTGGTTGTGTTCATGTTGTGTGATGAATTATAAATCCATATTAGCTGCAGTTAAACTCAACATGCAGCTGTATGATCCGTGCAGGATCGAGCAGTTTCCTCCCATTTTCTGCCAAATGAAGCAGCAGATTCCCGACTCATCATTTCAGCTTTCTGCCTTATGGACCACAGTGATGTGGGACTCATCTCACATCATTAATGTGTCTGAGCCAGTATATATGAAGTTGCTTTTGACTTCTTACCATATGACTGGTGCAGGTAAATCATCTCTGTTGAATCCATGTGAAATGTAGGTCGGCGCTGTTACAGATCTGTGTCACGTCTGAATTGGGGCACTTTAAGTGTAGCCCAGGCTGCATTTTAAATGAGACATCCAAACAGCATCGTGCCCTCCGGTCCTGTTCTGTCTGGCACGCCGCTTTTACTCTTCCTGGCACTTTCCCAAAATGCCCCGTAACACAGGCCTGTATATTCTACAAGGCTGCTGCTGCTGTCATAGCAGGCTGAGGCTCATAGGTAAAATCCATGGAGAGGCTAGAAGGTGTCAGACATCCTAAATCTCAGAGGGAGACCAGTGACATGCAAGGACGCAACACAGGCTTTCAAGGTTTTTTACTGCTCAAACGTCTCCTCGCAGGTAGCTAATTACCCTCTCCATCCTCCAGCCACACACAGACTGTGCAAACACACACCTCGATTCTTACCCAGAGATACAGCTCATGATTTATGGAACAGTTCTTATTGTTGCCAGATATGCTTAAATGCATGTATGTGACTCACACTGACAACAAATGCAACTGTTTCCCCTCTAGTTGAAGTCGTCAGGAGAGCGAGTGTGAACCGGTGGCGGCAGATTGACCTCTGTGACCTTGCTTTTTATTTGTGGCTGCAGATTAAAGCGTGGGAGGAGGCAGAGATGGACAAGCCGATGGAAATCGATGAGATACGAGTGGACCCTTCCCCTTTCCAGCTGGTGGAGAGAACATCTTTACACAAGGTTGGTGTGTGTGTGTAAATCCCAGTTTGACGGTTGTTTTTGAGACCGCCGTGTTTCTGACAGGCCGGGGGATGCTGTGCATTCAAAATGGGTATCCATGTTCACACAGAGACAGTCTGACACAAGAGGACAAACAGATTTATTTTAAAGACACAGGTTTTGGTTTATATTAATGTTGTCAGATCAAGAGTGTGTATGAGAGTGATCAGGAAAAAGATTACTCTTCCCACAAAAAACTAACAAAAGCACGATTTTTAAAAATCTGGTTGATCTGCCCTTCACGCTGAAGACACTGAACCCCGAGGCATCCGTCAGAGTGTGAATGTGTAACTGCAAACGGGCCGTATAAGCACTCTGAGTGCTCAGCTAGAGCGCTGTATAAGAACCAGTCCATTTACCATTATACCCACAATGCAATGCACTTCACAGTAAGTAACCGTAAGGATGATTTCCATTTGATTACTCTTTATTAACAAAGTCTGAAGGAACATCCTCACATGTGTTCCAGAGTGGAGGATGACTTTATGTATCTGATCACATGGATTATGAAAGCAAAGCAGCGTATGACTCAGCCCACGGGCAGTCACTGAATCTGTTGTTGGCGTTCCCACTCTGAGCTCCTCCGGTGTTCACTTCCATCTCACTGAGCTGAAGCTGGGATAACCCTGACAGAGGAGTAATGGCACAGGAAAACAGTGAGACGTACGTGGCTTCATTCTCAGTGTTGTCTGGCTGAATAGAGACGGACTGTCCGTGAACAGAATCTCGTTTCCTGAGGCGCCGTCACGTAAACCCGATGGTAAATGGTAAATGGACTAGCTCTTATATAGCGCTTTTCTACTCAGTCAGAGCACTCAAAGCGCTTACACAACATGTTTACATTTATCCATGCACTCACAGTCATACAAGCACTTCCATGTTCATACTAAGCTAAGTGCTTTTTTAATTAACTAGCATTCACACACATTCATACTCCGACAGGATGGTCGGAGAGCAACTTGGGGTTAAGTATCTTGCCCAAGGATACATTGGCATGTAGCCTGGAGTAGCCAGGAATTGAACCGCTGACCTTCCGATCAGTAGGTGACCTGCTCTACCTACTGAGCTACAGCCACCCCTATGAACCGATGTTCATATGTGGGTGCCGTGGCCGTCGCTCGGCTCCTGGTGATCGGTGCAGACACTGAAACAGCTCAGCTGTGGGTGTTCAAGCTATAGGTCACATTTTCATCCAGGGTCATCGTGTCATCATATTTTCTTTTGATGGTTTCCACCTGGTTTTACGCTGCCTGTAAAATAGAAACAGACACACAGCTAAAAATGATCAACAGGGATTTTAATAAGGAGCTTGAAGTGGAGCTGGTCCTTATTTATATGTGAACCTTCAGCTCAGTAATTCAAAAGCTCTAAATCATCAACTTTGGGCAGTTTTTTCTACTCTAGGCTCAGTATAACATCACAGAGGCCCCACCCACCTGCTGTTCAAGCCTGCTGTTTGTTGGAGGCAGCCAATCACTGGCTCAAAGAAGAGGACATAAACAGATCTGTCTCAGAGGAGGACCTGAGAGGATTTGTTCAGACAGATTAAATATGCTGAGTTACTGAAATGCACCACCATGAGTGGAAATCCAGTATCTGAGGCCCGGCTGCTGCCACTGATGTTCAGGGCAGCTCTGGTGTGAGACACTCCAGCCCTTCTCCTTCTGCCACCGAGACCATGACTTTGGATTCTTTGTGTTTTCATCTCTCTGTAGATAGCTGCTGTTTTTTTGTTGTTTGCTGGGGGGGGTATTTGTCTGTGCCACATTTGTTGGCTGATAGCTCATCACTGGAGTTTGGAGCCTTTTTGTGCTTGAGTGATTCAAGTGTAAACGAAGGACGTCTCTTTTGCACAGTCCTCTTTTCTTTCTTGCGCACAGCAAAAGTGACTTTGCGTTGCCTCCTTTTTGGCTTCTTCTGTTCCTGTTGTACCCGTGAAGCTGTGAAGTTTTCCCAGCAGTGACACCTGTTGTTCGGGAGGCTGCAGGCAGCGAAGTGGAAGTTATTAAAAAAATAAAATGATCCTCTGTGGAGTTATCAGGAAGGGAGAAATCTATTCATAGAGACCTCGTTGCGCACTCAGCTGTAAATTGTTGTGTAATGTTATTAAGTCGGGCATTTGAAATGCTGACACTTTGCCAGTCTGCAGATTGCCTCTTACCTCACTTTTAGGCCTGGCAAGAATTTAGTCAAATATCGACCCTGAAAGTACAGCCCACACTGCCTAATCGATATTTACTCCATAATAAGTTACAGCAGGTTAATATAACTCTGGAGACTGCAGTTTATCTTATTTGCTGATGGATCCTCACTCAGTACGTTAGTTGTTGTGACGTCTGCAGGATGAATTCACCCTGAGTGTGTCTGAGCTGCCACAGTTAACAAAGCCTCCTGTAAACCTCTGCATTTAGAATCATTTCCTGCATTGTGACCTGCTCACATCCTTGTTATGATTTTCAGATGTTTGCAGCATACTGAAGCGTGTAAGCACCTTGTACCATTCCTGCTGGTTTCATTGTCATGGTAATATTTATAATATTCTGCTTATTTGTGTGCAGAAAGGGGCCTTGTGATTGAGGTGTGCTGATGCATACAAAGAGCTCATCCAAAGTGTGACCTTGGCTGGATCGTGAACACAGTAGTTTGTGCATGCAAACACGCTGCAGGACTTTCTGCTGTCATCTTTCAGTCAGTGTGTCTGTGCAGAGCTGACAGAGGAGTGTGTGTGTGTGTGTGTGTGTGCGTGTGCGTGTGTGTGTGTGTGGGGGGGGCATCTCAAATAATAAAAACAAAAAAAAAGTTTGTGCAATTTCACGAGTGACCTTTTCCCTCTGTCTCCACAGACCCACACCTTATTCTCACTGCTCGGGCTAAGTCATGCTTATGTGACCAGTACTGGCAAACTGGTGGGGGTGGTGGCACTGAAAGAGGTGAGAAGCTTTATTTTCTATCAGCCTAATTTAATGTGTCTTCCCACACTGGGCATTTACTTCCTGGGGTGTGCATGCTTGTGTCGAGCCTCGCTGTGAACGGCAGGATTTCTGCACTGGATCGCAGTTAGTTAGTTTAGAACCGGATGCACTGTTTAAACCAAGCTGGCTTGATTCAAATCAGCTTCAAATGACTCAGAACCTCAGAGTCAGACTGCGTGTTCCTAGTAATAGTCCCTACATTAATGTGAGGATGCACTGAGAACTCTCCCTGTCTTTGTGTGTTTGCAGATACTGAGTTACTGAGCCAATACAAATAAAATAATAAGCTTCACTGTGAGCAACAGACTGGGAATCTGTCCTTTACAGTCATGTGAAAAACTAAGTACATCCTTACTGCTTTCATAGGCATGAAGAGGGTAAGCAGCAGTCAGGTGCTGCTAATCAAATCCACATGATTCAGTTATCATCAGCAGTGTGAGCACCTCTGAAACAACAAGGTTTGTCAGTTTGCTGCTCTGGAGCATTCAGGTGTGTGTGTACACACTGCCACAGTCTTCCCAGGAGTGGATGTTCCATCAAATTCACCCCGAGCTCAGCCTCTACAGGCATCTGAACAAACCACAGCACGTCTGGAAGTCCTTTGGACAGATGAGATGTTTGGCCGTAATTCACAGCACCACATTTGGAGAAAATGAAACGCAGCATGTCAGCACAGCGGCGGACTGGTGATGATTTGGGCTTGTTTTACAGCCACAGGACCCGGGCGCCCTGCAGTCACTGAGTGGACCCTGAACTCCTCTGTATACCAAAGTATTCTAGAGGCAAAGGTGAGACGGTCTGTCCCACAGCTGAAGCTTGGATCAAACTGGGTCATTCAACAGCAAACCAAGCACAGCAGCAAATCTCCAACAGCATGGCTGAAAAAGAAAAGAATCAAGGTGCCGCAAAGTCCAGACCTCAGCGAGACTGAGGTGCTGGTGGGTCGGCACGTCACTCACAAAGTCTTACAGAAAAAAAGCCATCAAATTATTGCAGTTAAAGGTGGTTCTACAGCCACTGAATCATAGGCGTGCTCAGTTTTTCACAGGGCTCTGCGTGTAAAGCAGACTGTGTTAAATCACTGCTGTAATGGGTGATGACATTTGCATTTAGAGTGTGTGTGCTGCTGAGTTTGTACTGCTCTGTCATCACCACTGAAACTGAGCTGTTCATGTTGGAGCTCATAAATCTCACACTCAGACTTCAGGAGTGAGTCGATATACAACTGATCAGCTCTATGAAAGCAACAAGAGAACGTCTTATTAGTATATTGAGCAGGTTACATAGAATTACAGCCTATTACAATTTGGATGGAGGTATTAATACTAAAAGTATTTGGTAGTTTAGCAGGAGGTACTCAGACGTCTGCTGAAATGAGGCTGTGATGTTTCCTGATGGTGGGAGGATACCCCCATGGTGAAGGGTCTTGTTTTTCTACAGCAATCATTAAAGAGTCATTCAAATGATTTTTAATGGAGTCATTTGGAGTCAGAACAAACATGAACACAGGACTGAAGCTGTCAGCAGCAGGTGTTCAGGTAAAAGGAATCAGCATCTTTGGGTCACGCCTCTTTGATCCATACCTGAACATAAGCTTCAGCCTTCTGACTGAAGCCCACGTTTCCTTTGTATGAAAGAAAAAACTGGCAAAAAGGACAAAACATTTTTCTCAGTTTATACTGTTGCTTCCTTTTCTTTGCTGACTCTAGCAGTTTGACCTGCACTTCACTATAATAAAAGCCTCCCATGCTTAGTTTCAGACTGTAGAAAAGTGCACAGAGCTGCTTTAAAATGAGGGCCATCACCATGTGGGACACGGGGTAAATATGCTGTGCAGTCCCAGAGAAAGGGGGACGTGTGGTCACCCTCTAAGCACCAGGTGTTGTAGTTAATCACAGAGTAAGAGTGGTGGTGCGCATGAGTGGAGCACTCTCTGTTGGAGTCATGCTAACAGCAGTTTGCCTTTCATTCATTTCTAGCAGGGTTGTTTTACTGGATTAAGATGATCTGAGGGTGGGAACTTTCCCATGTGTGGGATAAAATCTATCATCTGATACTTAAATAGCTCAGACCAGACTGGCATAAACAGAGTGACAGTTAAACTGGATTAAACATGAACAATATGCTCTTTATATAATCGGGGGTTAAATCGTATTCTGCTTAAAATGAGTCCGAATGAACACATCTGAGTGCTGTGAGGAATGAGAAAGGTTGGGGAGCGCTGGTCTGCAGCACAGCTGGCCACAGCGTTTCCCTGCTGTGAGTGTTTAATGGAAACAAGTCATCACGACACAGCGTGGCCGAAGCAGCCGGACCCTGAAACGGTGTGAAGGTCTCCCACCACTAAAAGCCAAGCAGTGAATTCAACTAACTCACTGATCCAAGTCCAAAAAGCTCTTTTTGGAAACGCTCAGCCTTGGGAACTCTTTGTCTTTAATTTGGAGGAAAAATCGTCCCTTTCATAAAGCCTTTTGAATTATGCATGAGTACTTTGTTAGCAGGATCAATAACTTCTCCTGTCTTTATCCATAACTGCCTCTGACTCCGCCTCCTGTGTTTCCTCACTTTCCTTTAACTTCTCTCCATCTGTCTCATTTCTTTTCTCTAATCACTGCTTTATTTCCTTCATTTCTTCTTTAATATTCTCACCATTCATATTCTCACCATTGTTTTAATAAACTCTTACCCCCACCCTTTAATTGCTCTTTTTCTTCCTCATCCAGCTCCAGAAGGCCATCGAAGGCTCCACGCGCTCTGGTGTTCGGCTCCGCCCCCCTCTGGCCAGCTTTCGTGATATCACCAACCACAACTCAGTCTCTAAACCTCCACCTTCATCTCCCACCACCCCTTCTTCTCCATCCTCCACCTCTTCTCCCTCACCCGAAATTGTTGCTCAGCCTCCGCCCCCCTCTCCCCCTCACCACCTCCACCCTCATCATCACAGCCACGAGAATGAAACAGAGGTGTGGATCGAGGGTGGGATGGGGGAGGTGGAGGAGAGCAGCAGTAGTGCTTCAGGGAGCGGCAGCAGCACGGTGGCCTGCAGCTCGGCCAGCAGGAGTTACAGCTACAACAGCAACCTCACCCTCCCTCCTTCTTCTACTCCTCCCCCAGTCCCTTCTTCTTCCACTCCTCCTCCTTCTCCTCCTCTGTCCTCTATCCCCCTCTCCACCCTACAGAGACTCTTTGAGGGGGATGAGGACAGCGATGATGAGCCGATGGTTTAGCTTACACTAGAGTGATGCTGTTTTTTTTACAATGGGAAACTTTTATAATAGTGTGAGTTTTTTCTTCTGTTCTTAATTTGTGGCTCCGGTCTTTGTTCTTCCATCGGCCTCTTTTTCTGTTACTGCTACAGATTCTATATTTCACAGACCATCATCTGTGTGAAAAACACCAAAAGATCCAATATTCATCCATTTCCTTCAGATTAGATGCAATTAGAAAGTTCCTGGTCTGCACCCATAAAAGTAAAACCCACAGCTGATTTAAATATGGCTGATCTCCCCTTCAGGGTCAGATCCGTGTGCACCTCTGGACCTCTCCTCTTCCCCTGGACCAGGGCTCCATCTGTGCACATTTATGCTTTCAAAATGAACATCAACCTTTATGCACAGAGCAATGACCAGCTTCAGTGTCAGACTGACCTGGCTTTAATTTGAGGCTCATCACTGGTGATCAGAACAGGTCCAATCTAATTTAATGTCAGTTACAATGTGTTTTCCAACGATCATGAAGGCAAACTAGTCACAGTAAAAAGATGAGTCTTTTGCATTAATTTTCCCTACAGAGGTTTAGCTTTTGTCCCAGTCTGCACCAGCATCCTGCAGCAACGTGCAGTTAAAGGAGGCCTGCAGGGACTGGTGGGTGCCCTTGTGAGACAGGCTTTATGGTCATAAACACCCCCCAGTTATGTTCTTACTATCTACTGTCCCCCAGGATCTGGACCTCTGCTTTTATTCATTTAAATCATGTTTACAGTCCAAGTAAATCTGTTTGTCAAGTAAAAATGTAAGATTGGTGTTATTTTAATGAATAGTCATGGTTAATAGAGAGTATACTATTGAGCAGAATAACTGTGATTATGATTTTTGCTGTAATGGGAGCTCCACATGGAGATCTAGTGGAGGTGTGTCCAGAGGTGTAAATGGAGATGAGCTTGAAGGGGAAATTTAAATCAGGTATGTGGTTTCTATTTGTGGGCGGAGTCTCTTTCTGATCATGTGAGCTCTGTATGGTTCTGATGCTTGTTGTGTTTCATTTTCTGCTCATTTCCCTTATTGTTCCACACTTTCATGGGTAAAAGTGGTGATGCTGCCAATTCCACCAAATCCAGCATTTAATTGTGATACCAAACCATCCAAAACAGCCAGAAAGTTTCCAGAGCAGAAAATGAAGGCCAGACTGCTCCACAGTTGGATATGTTATGAATTTGAAATCATGGAGCATTAACCTCAGCAAGGGGTCCTGTGATGGGCAGCTGTGATAGCTGCCAGCCCCTCCCCTACCATAAGTTGGTTAGTAAAATGGATGGATGGACGTTACCAAGCAACAGACTGATGACATACTGCCATCATTCATGGTGTCTGATCTGGGACTGGCATTGATTCGTCCTGCCTCTGTGTATGTTTTGTGTTTTTATCAGTGTAATATTGGATTGAGTCAGAATAATCAATCAAAAGCTTTGTCTCCCAAACTCGAGGTGAACCTGATGATTTAAGTCTTAAAAACTGAGCAGGGATTTTATCAGATGAGAGCAGAGGGTATCGATTATTTCAACCGGAATCAGACTGTATGGGTAGCAGAGAATAATGGAGCTGCTCAGTCCACTGTGGAAAATTGGCCAAAGCCCCACAACGACCTCCAAATTGTGAGGCGACCTTGTGGATGCAGCCTCAGAGCTCATCTCATCACAGTTAAGTTGATAGATGGTGCAGCTGGAGGCGGCTGATGGCGGCAAAACCTCGCTGCACAGATCCTCGAGATTTATTTCCTCCTTCTTCCTCACAGAGGAGCCTCACAGATTTAAACTTTCATCAGTCTCATTTTCAGGCTAATAAAAACATCCATGGAAGCTTCTCATCCCAACATTAGCACTTCTGACAGTGAAGGACAGATGACATATTTCCCAGTTACTGCTGTTAATGACCTCCAAAGAGCATCTCTGTTGTGATGGTTACAGCGACCAAAGATGCTCACGCACGGCGTCCTCAACTTTTACTCAAAGAATAAAACGTGAGGGCAGCCGTGGGAATTTAATGGCCGTTTAACCTCCCTGTCTTCCGGAGGTTTGGCCTTCGAACCAGCCAGCTTAGTAGCAGGCTCGGGTGTATTTATCATGATGATCAGTAAGCCTCAGTTAAACATACACATGAGAGTGACTTCCTTTTTCCCACTGTTAGTCAGATGGATTCCTCACATGAAGCTTTTCTGTGACCTGATTCAGGGACAAACAGCATCTGCTGCCTCCAATCACTTTGTGGTTGTCCTGCTGTTACAAAAATCAATAAATCAAATCAATAAATGTAGGATGAGGGCAGAGAAAGTGTCCAACACAGCAGAAAGACTGAATCACAGTTTATGGACAGCAACAAAGACCTGCTGCGTTACTAACGCAGGCTTTATGCTGGGTGGAGGTTTGCAGTTGGGTGAAACTTGTTCACAGTGTCAGAAGTAGACTCAGGTCTGCTGGAGGTAACACAGCACTGCCCTGCAGGTGTGTGTGCAGCTCCCACAGATTCAGGCTGCAGGCACTCTGCTGCCACAGCGAGAGGAAAGGTGATCGATTCAGGCTGAAGACGGTTCGGTCATAACACTTGTTTTTAAGTTATTTTCCTGTTCATATTTTTATGAATCTAACATTAGCCTTATTACTGCATGAGCCACCTTAAACATCCCAGTGTGCTGGGCTGAAGAAGGTGGGGATGCTTGGACAGGATTGGAGTGAGGTTTTTGGACAGCACTAAGTCTAAGTGGACAACGGGCAGTTTTTTGCACCCTCCAGTGTATTGTAGGTTTCATGAATGAATGACTTTATTATATGTGCTACTAAGCCGAATCTGCCTCTGAAGGTTCCTGATGGTATAGGATATATTTTGGCAAACACACGCTGATGCTAGCTCAAATGTACTCAGTCAGCAGCACTCGACTACGAGAGACCTTCTGGTACCAAAACTGCGCCTCTTACCTACAGATCCTCCAGATTCATCTGCAGATGTAGAGATACCCAAACATAGAAAATGGATGCTCTCTAAATGACCTCATTGCTTTTGTCCACCTTGAATGGAGGATGCTGTGCATGAAGGAGCTGCTCGGTGGGATCCTGTTTCTCTCTGTGCACGTCTCCTCACACTGTCTTCTTATTCACTCCTGGACTCTGTTTCTCAGGTGCTGCCTTAAAAGTCTTTAAGCCTCCAGATTTGACAAAAACAGTTTTTCTTTATGTCTGCGTTAATTCAAACTTCTGTTTCCTGGGGGGTGCAGGCCTCAGGGCTCGTTCATGGTTGGAGTTAATGCCATATTTATTTATTTCTGTTTTAATCATTATCTTAAGCTGGATCAACTGTGAACAATCTAGCTGAATAAAGTTTTATGTTGAATGCTTCCCTGTGTTTGAATGGTTCATTTAAGGTCAGGTCAGGCTCGTTGTGCAGGCAGCAGGAGAAGCAGACAGAAAAGCATCTTTACTCACAGCTGCAGCACAAATATGTGGACGGCTGGAAAAACAATGACAGCAGCAACAAATGAGTTTCTGTGGACACGCCGGTAAGTTTTTTATAGCAAGCAGTTGTAGCTTGCATATAGCATGCATATACATGCATATATATATATATATATATATATATATATATAAGACAAAGTTTAGTGTCATTGTAGGCACGGGCATACAACTTGATTGGAGGCACTGCTGAACTTGGTGCATACAAACTATCATAATATTAAAGTCAAAGAGTTATGAAAAAGAACACAAACAAACAAGCAGACCCCCCCCCCCCCCCCCCCCCCCCACCAAAAGAAAGAAAAAGAGTATGTTCTTACTTAAAAAGTAACAATAAAAATTAATCTTATATACATAAATGGTTATGGTTAAGGGACGAGCCCTCTGGGGGTTTCTAATGTCTCACTGGGGGAAATGATCCTCCTGACCTTTAAGCTGTGGCTTTAATGGTTAATGAGTGTCCAGTGTGGTAGTAACTGCAGAGGAAGAAATTAAATAATTGACATGATGAGGGACCGCAGTGTGTTCACAGAGGTTTTCCTCTTCTTTTCTCTATGATAGTTATTGTGATGGAGCTCTTTGTGTTAAAAAGTTCAGGTAAAGTTACACTACGAGTCTCGTTGTCTCTCAACATGACAGACGAGGAAATCTAATGTAACCTGTGCTGCATGATTAAACTGAACTTTATTCTGAAAAGATGACAGTTTTTTTTTTCACTTTAATTGCTTTTTATCATATTATTATTTAGTACAGAGTAGGAGTCACTTTGATGTCTAACTCTGACAGAAATTTTAGGCATTAATTAGCACTCTTTGAAAGATGCCTAACTCATTTTGGAAGGAACCTGTTCTGGGTGCCACGGACTCTACAGAAACCATTTTAAAAGCCTGAGTAGTTATTCAGCACCACAGACGCCTTGTGTATTTCAATCTGACAGAAACACTGTATTAGATTTCATAGCTTTAATGATCTTGACTCCCTCATTACTTTGTCAGTCAGGTGACACCGTCTGGCGTTAGAATGAGTTACAGGATGAGATCTCTGAGCAGCAAGAGGACAAACGGAGGACAGATGATTATCAGAGCAATTAGGAGCATCAAGTCTTCATCACTGCAGGCTAAGAATGAATTGTTCTCTACAGCTCTCTCTTCAAAGAGATGATGTAAGAACATAATTACATTGATTTGCAAAAATAAAAATAACATCAGCATATGTCCAATGATGGACATAGCTACCGTGATGTCAGCCATTGGTTTGTCCTGTGTTGAAGAATCAACATGAACATTTTCCATGATGAGATGCAGATCTGAGTGCTCATTGGCCAACAAAGTGTCAATTACAAGCCAGTGAGCACATCTGGGATGCTCCTCCTTTCTGATATTTTTGATTCAGTATGACCTCAAATGAGTGACTGAGACCATAAACATAGCAAGAAAGCATTTACAGAAGTCACGTCTGAGGGGTGTTTTCACCTGCACTCTATTGGACCAGAAGCATTTCTGCAACCACAGCAATCGCCCCCTGGCGGCCAAGTTTAAGGTACTTGATGTTGGCTTTACTTTTCAGACCTGGAAGCTACGTCCATATTTTATATAGTCTGAGGTTATAGACACTGCCTGTGCTGTTTTTAAGATACATAGTGTAAGTGCCTTTTTAAAAATATGTTTAAACTTCCACAATAACTGCAGCTATCAGCAGAATGTGACTTTATGCCCAAAATGTCTGTGCACTCTGTTGAAGCAGAACTAGAGCCAGGCCTCACTTTTGTACCACAAGATATTCCAGAGCGTGACCTTTTATTTATTTAATAACCAGGCAGGTTATTAAAAACCTATTTTTATTTATTATAATGTCAGGATTTCAACACACTAAAATGCTGCCTCCTGGTGGTGAAAGTATGCGTGATTATAAAATATACCTTCAAGGACACACAAAGACACGATGGATATTGTTTCACTTCTGTTCATTTACTGTCTTTCTTCTGTCAGCCACAGACTCCAGTTAACACATTCATATAAGTCACTTAGGCAAGTTGTTTAACAGGTTTCTTCTACTAGTCAGCATTTCTCTTCAAACTGGGATAGTCGTGTTTCTGTAGTAACTTTAAAAATAGATTAATCATGAGGAGATTTTGTGAAACTAAACCCTCAGAAAGCCTTCCAAAATGTAATTAATGTCAAACAGAGAGTAGTTTAGGCAGGGAACTGATGCTGGTTGCTTAGTTTACATACAGTTGCTGCTGCTGCTGCTGCAAGCTTTGTAACCCACCTCCCTATTTAAGCTGTGTCTGATTAATCCCTGTCTGTTGTCACTGATGTCTATTGTGTTTTGCACTGTGATCTTGCTGCTATCTCCCCGATACAGGGCCAGATAAACTGATGGTCTGCATCACCTCAAAACCCTCTTTAAAAAGCTGCTGTCTATATTTACTAATGAGCCAAACAAATTCGATTTTTGCACCATTGTCTTTTATTGTGCGTGATGTGGCTGTGATAGTTGCTGATAAGAGTTCATTTGCAGTGATAGTAGGAGATGTTAGAAATACATTAGAATGAACATGTTATTACTGGGTCAGTGATGTGAGCACTGGGCAAAAGTGTTTAGAGCGGAGCCCTGCATATTTCAGTTCCTTGATACTAGTATTGTAATGTGTCATGTCAGCGGGAGGGGAAGAGTAGCCTCACAAGATTAAATTCAATTTTATTTATATAGCCCCAAATCACAACAAACAGTCGCCTCAAGGTGCTTTATAATGTAGGTAAAGACCCTACAATAATACAGAGAAAACCCAACAGTTCAAACGACTTGGTGACAGTGGGAAGGAAAAACTCCCTTTTAACAGGAAGAAACCTCCATCAGAACCAGGCTCAGGGAGGGGGGGTCATCTGCTGAGGGGAGAGAAAAGACATGCGGAAGAGAGCCAGAGATTAATCAAAACTAATGATTAAATGCAGGGTGGGGTATAAACAGAGTGAAAGAGATGAATGAAAAGAAACAGTGCATCATGGGAACCCCCCCCCCCCCCCCCCCCCAACAGCCTAGGCCTACAGCAGCATAACCAAGGGAGGGTTAGGGTCTATTGGGGTGCTCTGTTGGGGTGATATGGTACTATGAGGTCTTTGAGATAAGATGGGGCCTGATTATTCAAGACCTTGTATGTGAGGAGAAGGATTTTAAATTCTATTCTAGATTTAACAGGGAGCCAATGAAGAGAAGCCAATATGGGAGAAATCTGCTCTCTCTTTCTAGTCCCTGTCAGTACTCTAGCTGCAGCATTTTGGATCAGCTGAAGGCTTTTCAGGGAGCTTTTAGGACAGACTATTGAATTACAATAGTCCAGCCTAGAAGTAATAAATGCACGAATGAGCTTTTCAGCATCACTCTGAGAAAGGATGTTTCTAATTTTAGAAATATTGCACAAATGCAAAAAAGCGGTCCTACATATTTGTTTAATATGTGCATTGAAGGACATATCCTGGTCAAAAATGACTCCAAGATTTCTCACAGTGTTACTGGAGGCCAAAGTAATGCCATCCAGAGTAAGTATCTGGTTAGACACCATGTTTCTAAGATTTGTGGGGCCGAGTACAAGAACTTCAGTTTGATCTGAATTTAGAAGCAGGAAATTAGAGGTCATCCAGGCCTTAATGTCTTTAAGACATTCCTGCAGTTTAACTAATTGATGTGTGTCATCTGGCTTCATTGATAGATAAAGCTGAGTATCATCTGCATAACAATGAAAATTGATGCAATGCTTTCTAATAATACTGCCTAAGGGAAGCATGTATAATGTAAATAAAATTGGTCCTAGCACAGAACCCTGTGGAACTCCATAATTAACCTTAGTGTGTGAAGAAGACTCCCCATTTACATGAACAAATTGGAGTCTATGAGATAAATATGATTCAAACCACTGCAGTGCAGTACCTTTAATACTGCACTGCAGTGGTTTGAAGATGTGCACAGGCCACAGATGTGTTACAAGCAGTGAAGGTTATTTTTACAGTGAGCATCTTTATTCAGCAAAAATTACATTTATGCATTTTGCTTTATTTTTATACCTCTCTACTTTTGGATCTGTTACATAACTTCTGGGACAGTCTGTCAAAATACAGTTATTAATGTTGTGCAGACAGAGCTGAAGTGTATTAGAATATTGTTGTTGAGTTTTGGCATATGTTGTATAGCTATCACTGTAATTGGGGGTTTTGCAGAAAGGTTTGTTTGTTGCCCACAGGAAGCTGTGAGTCAGATTCTTTCCTCTGACTTTAAGTAGCTGCAACATCACACAGCCTGCAGGGGAAAAAAAAGAGAGTAATTCTGCATTTAATGCACGTGGAACAGGAATTTTATTAATATAAAGATTAATCAGGATCTTGCAGTAAATGCTGTTATACACAGATTTATACACACTGGACTTATTTGTAATAAGGCAGCTCTTATATGAGAACATACCAGTTCCCCTTCCCCTTCTGCTTCTATGGCAATTGTCATGTTGCTTCCAGAGGGAAACACATGTAAAGCTTGTGCTCATTCCATGCTGTTTTTTTGTTGTAAATTATCATCACTCCCTAATGGATCACCTGCTAAACAATCCCTCTGCGGTGGCTGAGACGTCACACTAATTTAGGCTTTCTCTGTCTGCACACAAATACATGAATTCCTGCAGATGGACTCAGTAAAATCAGCATACTGGGATTCTGATGGCACCAGTTTCCATGTGGTATCTACAGCAGACTTTAGGAGTCAAACTGGATGCGGTAGTTGAATGTGACTGCACTGCTGCTCATTTGATGCTTGAAATCTAAATGGCAAATGCCATAAAATAGAAGTTATAGAAACACTTATAGAAAGGTGTTTTTTCCATAGGGGGTGTCCACCCTCTAACTTCCTGTGATAAAGGAAATTCTGGTCGTATTCCCAGGAGTGTCTGAGAAGTTTTGTTTAGGATTCCCTCTGAAGGAGTTTCTGTTTGTGTTTTATCATATAGACTTTTGTCTTCCTGACTTTTCCTAATTATTCTAATAGTGAGTTTTTAATTGTCATCTAGCATGTCGAACCTTTTTTTTATTATTTGAGTTTTGGATTCCTAATTAGGCGGTTACTGTGTCTCGTTCTGTGTTCGTGTCTGTATTAGTTCTCTCGTTTGTTTCCTGTTTCTACCTTGAAGGTTAGCTGTCTGTCACGTCCTGTGTCAGCAGCCAATAAATGGCTTGCTTTTCTTTGATGTCTGTCTGTGTCCTCCTTTACCAAACAAGCCTCGACCGTTTTCCCTGTTCAGAAATGCGCTTGTTAAGGCGAAGAGGTAACACGTTATGTCAGTGAAGGCATCACCAGCACAGACCAGCACAGAGAGGAATGTGTTTCCCAGAATATAGATATATATTTTACACACAAACAAAGCTACATTCATACAAACATACATACAGTCTTACATTCATACAAATACATATCAGTTTATTGGATTTTTTTCCCTTTTATTATAAAAAGCAATTTGATATATTATTACTTTGTATACTGTGTTATACTGTTAGGGCTAGTTCACTGTTAAAAAGCATGCACTTTCTTTTGGTTGTGTCAGAGCATGTGTTTGCAAATAACTCCCAGGGCATGCCTCAGGTAGCTCTGAGTTTGAGATCACGCTGGCTCCACCTCATCCATCTCAGCTCCATGTCAGGCCAGCTGCACCAAAACGCATTCATGAACAACTCAAACTGCTCTCTGACCATCTCTGGCCCTTTGTTGGATACAAAAACCTATTTTTGATGCTAAAAGCAACTTGAAACAACTTCTGTGAATTATTTGCAAACCCTGATTGTGCCCATGTTTGTTGTATTGCGCTGAATTTATAAATCGGTCCTTTTCTTCTTCTTCCGCCTTCTTCTTCCATTCGTCCACAGTTCGGCTTTCAGTCCTGGTTCTTCGATCCAGTCAGTCCAAACTTTCTTTTAATCCATCTTTATTCTCACACAGCTTGTCTCAGCAGTCACTGAATACAAGTCTCTTGTCTGCCTCAAATTTGATTTGATTAGTGTCGTATACGTGATATTCCAGATTTCCCGTACTAAACTGGTGTTGAGGGGTGTATCCTTGGCCTTAGTTTACAATACATCCAACATTTCCATCTA